>NW_027187348.1:18977802-19000792 GCF_028583685.1 Petaurus breviceps papuanus | reverse complement strand
CTTCCTTCCTTCCTTCCTTCCTTCCTTCCTTCCTTCCTTCCTTCCTTTCTTCCTTCCTCCTCTCCTTCCTCCTCTCCTTCTTCCTCTCTTTCTCCCTATTTGTCTGTCTCCACCTCTCTCCCTCCCTCCCCATCATTCAAGAAAAATATGTACGAATCAATGTGTTAGGTATGGGGGAGTTATAAAGATAATTATGATCTTAATTATGAATCTTAAGTAGTTCTCAATTCCAGCTTGCCAAATGGAAGCCAAGTAACACTCTTATTAACTTTGTCTTTCTGTACACAAGTATCAGAAGACTGACTGGAGATGGAATGCACAAAAGAGAAGTTGAGGGATGGGGATGACAGATTAGTCTGAGCATCAAAGACTAAATGAACAGCAGGCATTCTCATAGCAAATAGATAAAGAGTCAATGAATAAAAAATTTGAGTTGGAAGGGACTTTATAGGCTATCTTCTCCATTTTACAGATGAAAAACTGAGGCTCAGAGAGGCTAAGTCACTCATCCAAGGTCAGTGAGTATCTGAGGTGGGATCTGAATCCAGGTTTTCTGACTCCAAGTCCTTTTGTCTGTTCACTTCACTATATTACTTTTCAAACAAAAGAGCAGAAGAGAGCTATCCAGCCTGTGTGATCACATGTGTGTGAGCATGCATATGCATGTGCATACACTTGGTTGAACACCTGCATGCATGTGCATGTAAGGAGTGGTGGTGGAGGAGGGGAAAAGTGGCTGTTAAGTGGGACAGTAAAAGATGATTTAGATCTCACAAGTCTCTTAGGGTACAGTTGTGTCACACCAAGGTCTTATCAGCCTTAGAACCATTATTACTAACAAAAATATGTCTAAGAGATTGTAAAACTCACTTGGAGAAAGCAAGAATAGTGTGTGATAAAAGTTAATCATGTTCCTGTCTGCCAATCATGAATTCAACCAATAGTTGAGAGTGCTATTCAGAATATGAGTGGTTAGTATTGTAGAAATTTCATGACAAAAATGATCACTCATATTGTCACCTTGCAGGCCTTTCAAATACAATACAGTATTAAATATGCAGGTTAAATTTTGCTTGGGTCTAGAATTCTGTTGAAAGTTGGACATGAAGGAGAACATGGGGAAAATTGAAGTTGTGTCAATGTTTCCAGAAGTGTTATTTTGATCTTTTGATAAAGAAGAATTTATAGACTTTGTAGTATACTTTTCCTCATACCCCAGAGTGTAAATTCTTTTTTTTTTTGGAGGGCATTTGGGGTTAAGTGACTTGCCCAAGGTCACACGGCTAGCTTTTGTGTTCAGTGTCTGAAGTCGGATTTGAACTCAGGTACTCCTGACTCCAGGGCCGGTGCTCTATTCACTGTGCCACCTAGCCACCCCCCAGAATGGAAATTCTTGAAATAGTGAAGGACACTTCTTTTTTTCCAACCAAATTAAGACTATTAATGCTAACAAAAGTAAAGTGAACTTGCAAGAATGCACAGGTGGTCCACTGTGTTGGTGCTTAAATGCAATTCAACTAATATGTATTTACAAGCCTACTATATTCAAGGCATGCAAGGTAGCATGGTTATAGTGGATAGAGAGAGCTGTCCTTGAAGTCAGGAAAATCCAGGTTCAAGTCCTGACTAGGACATATATATGTGACTCAACCTTTCAGCGTTCTGGCAATTCTCTAGTGCCATATGCTGCTGAAAAGGTGCCAGTTCTTATCTCTATGTTCAAAGTCTTATGCTGGAAGTTAGGAATACAAAATAATTCCTGTCCTCTAGGAACTTACATTCTAAGGGGTTTGGTAAGATTAATGTGACCATAATAAGTATAGTACAAGGAAAACTGTGGAACATGAGAGCACTAACAACTAAGAGGCACAAAGAAAGGCTTCATGGAGGAGGTGGGACTTCCTGAGTTGAAACCTGAAGGAAGAGAGAGTTACGAGGAAAGAGTACATTCCACTAATGAGAAAGAACTTGTGAAAATGTAAAGGTGGGAAATGTATCAGGGAATGAAGAGTTTACAGTTGATTTGATCAATGTAACCAAAAGTAGGTTACCACCAGATGGAGCTTATGAAAGAGGACACAAGAATGGAATCAAAAGACCCTCAAAGTGTGACATACAGATGAGCTCAGTCAATAATGTCAATAAAGAAGGAACAGAACACAGGCCTTGTTTGGTGGAATGGAGGGATTTATGATGCCACTTCAGGACCATGTCATCCCTACCAGAAATCTCTCTAAGAGACCTGGGGCTTTATGATCAATGAAAATTATATGAGGAAATAAAAGGAAGAAAATGGGACATATCATTGCAGGCTGTAAAAATCTAGCACCTATGGAATACCTAGAAAATATGATCTGGTAGCTAGAATTATGTATAAGAAATGTGGTATTTTTCCTAGACTAGGAGACTAGACATCCTACTTATACTACAAAATGACCTCATAATATCCTCAAAAAGTCAGTCAATAAACTACATTGAAAAAGACCATTATCACAAGTTAAATAAATGTTTACCCACAACTGCCAGGATATAACATTCATTATTAAAAACTTAAGAATGTTTTTATTTGCCTTACCAAATTTTCATAATCTCCAACCTACATGGAATGAGAATTTTTTAAACTATAGAGATTGAGCAGAGTTCAAAATCATAAGTAGGATAAGGTGTATATCATCTCCATTGTCCTGTTTTTGACTAGAGTTGTACTAACAGATGCTTTTAAGGAGCCTAAAGAGAATAACCTCACATGCTAATTCTTTCATTTAGTTACAAAAAACAGTTTTTTTGTCCACTTGTACAATAATCCATAGAACATTAAAGATAGAAAAATAAAACAAGATAGTGATGTTTCAGGATCATTTCTATCTGAGCTCAATCAAAAAGATGAAAACAAGATGATAATGATAATAGCTAATATTTAAGGCTTGCAAAGTACTTCATGTAAATTAACTTATCTGATCTTTACAATAGCCCTGTGAGGTAGCAGTTATAATAAAAATTCTAATGAAGAAATGGAGAATCAAAGATCTAGTCAACTGCAGCAACTCACAGAATCAGTAAGTAATGTAAGTGGGCAGGTCTTCCTGATCCTAAACGCACAACTCTAACAATTACTGCCATGTTGCTATATACTTCTCAGAATTAGTGCTCAGAACCAAAGATGGTGCTTCTGATATGGTCTAGCCAGGGGAAAATAAAATGGAAGTAAGAGTTCCCTTGTTCTCAATGTCATACCTCCTTGAATTCAGCCTAATAGCTTTTTTGGTGAGCATGAAAAATTGTTGACTCATATTGAGCTTGCAGTCCTCCCAAATCTTCTGATATTTTTTCACAAGATTGGCTGTCTAACCATTTCTCTATCTGGTAACTATAGTAATTTTTGTAACCCACATGTAGAATTTAACATTTACCTTTATTCCACTTTTTTTGTATTATGTTCAGTACAACATTTTGTACTATTTAGCTATTTTTGGATCATAATTCTGTCATCTAATGCATAAACTATTCCTCTATATTTCTGAAATTTTAAGAAGAATTTCATCTGTATCTTTATTCAAGTCATTGATAAAAATGTTGAAGGCTTCAAATATGTTAAGTTTTTCACCAAGTCCTAGGGTGCTCATTATTGAGATAACTGCAAAACCCTGTAAGATCTCATCAGCCTTGGGACTCAACCTCATCATTGCCCTCTTCTCTGATTGGAGGATGAGACTGTGAACTCTAAATTTTCATATAAGGTGAGAACTCAGCTCAGACATTTCTCAAGTGGATGCAATGTTTTGAGACTTATCTGATCTCCACCATGTTCTTGTATTGGGTCCCTCCCCCTTCCTTCTCATCCCTTACCCTTGCTTTTTCATTTCCTTCTGTTTGTTGTCTTCCTCTATTAGATTGTAAGCTCCTTGATTGCAGGAACTGCCTTTTTAATATTTTTCATATTTCATATTTTTATCTCCAGCATTTAGCACACACACACCTACCACATACATAGTAGTCTCTCTCTCTCTCTCTCTCTCTCTCTCTCTCTCTCTCTCTCTCTCTTTGCTTTTTGGAGGGCAACTGGGGTTAAGTGACTTGCCCAAAGTCACATGGCTAGTAAGTGTGTCAAGTGTCTGAGGCCAGATTTGAACTCAGGTCCTCCTCACTCCAGGGCTGATGCTCTATTCACTGAGCCACCTAGCCACCCCAGACATAGTAGTCTCTTAATAAATGTTTATTGACTATTGGATATGTGCTTCAGCATGACACAATATCTACTATTTGTAATGATGATCCTAATCTTCATCCCTCTTTGCCTTAGTGTTCAGAAATCTGCACCGTTGCATAGCAATATCCCACAGCTACATTTTTCTAGGACCTACAAAATATGCATTAACTGAGCTCCCCCTACTGGTGTGACATTATTCCAGCATAATTCTATGAGCATTGAGTTTTTGTAGCAACAGGTAAAACAGAACTGAATCTCTGTGAAAAAAGAAAAGAAAAGAAAACACAAACACACACACAAAAAGCAAACAAAAAAAACCCACAACACAATAAAAAGTTATTTCTGGACACCACAAAGTGGTGATCTCTGAGAAAAGACAAATGCAAAAATGTGTTTAAAAGTGTTTGACAGTGCCCTTTTAGAAATATACACCCATGGCTGGAAAGCATGGAAATTGCTGTCACTCTAAAGATGCTCATGCTTTCTGCTGCTGGCTTAGAGCACTGATGCAGCAATGAGCACAGCTTTAATTGAAGAGAAGCTTACATATTGAGAGCAGATTTTTCCAATAGCACTATGGGAAAAGCTGCAGCCTTGGGAGAAATAAAGTAAAATCGAGAAGCTGCTGCATGGAGGCTGTACCAAGTCTATTCTGGGGTGTTAGATTTTTCAGCATTTGAAAGTGACTTCCCTGAGCTATCAGCAGAGCTGGGAATTAAAAGAAAAAAAACCTAGAATTTGCAGAAGTAGGTTTTATATCTCAAGCCACTCAAATTAGTTATCTCTGGGGAGGAAAATCCAATGTGAGGAAATCAATGGCAAACCCAGGTAAAAAACTATTTATTGTGTGGACATTCACATTGACAAAGACATGGAGTTGTTACAAAGGTGTTGCTATTAACAGAAAGGATAAGCTGTCACAGGAAACATAATGAAGGAAATAAGACTCCCACTCTTGAGTCAGCAAAAGAGAATTGTTGGTTCATGATAGCTGCTATATTTATAAGATGGCAATTTGATTATATCTGATTCTGTTATCACAATCTGTTACATAGCTTACAGAGTATATAAATATGGAAAGTCATTTGGGACCCAAATTATAGAACTGTCTATTTTTATATTTTACCTTTTACTGCCTCACCAATGATTATTTTTAATGGAAATAAATCTTAAAACAAGCTAATTCATATTGGTTAATTGAACATACAAGTCTGATGAAAGGCTGTTAATCTTAAAAACCAGAACCCCACAAATCTACCTAATCATTAGATAAGCAAATCCACTGATGAGTGATCTCATTTATCTGATTATTCCTTTCAGTTATATAAAACCTATCCTGTGTGACCTGTGAATAGTCTTCCTTATGGAATTCATGGGGGAGGGAGGGCAGGGACCTACCCAACATGCTAGGTACTTTCCTTTACTCTCTTGAGACTGTGTATATCCCAAGGAAGCATGTGGACCATCCATCAATTATCCTTTGCTTTTGCTTCATAATTAGCTTATCTTTTTTTGTCAGGCATTTTTCTGATGACTTTTTTATACCGATTCTCCTGTTTAATCCCCCATTTGCAATATTTGGTGTGACCCACTCACAACCACCACACACCTCTTCATTGCCGTTTGGGTGAGCCTAGACTTCATCATTAAAAATCAGAGAAAATTTCATGAGCTAAACATAGTATGTTCTAATATATGGACTCTGATTTAAAGAGGGAAAAATTCCCTATTCACTGCTGCTGATCACACCTTTCTTCACAGTAAACCTATATTCATGCTGAGTCTTGCAAGCTCAGGACAAAAACTCTATTCAACCTCAAAACTGTTTTAGTTTTCAACAAATCAATGAACATTATTTTTATGCTTAAAATGTCACAATCAAATTTTATTTTTATTTTAAATTCTCACATTGGAACAAGTGGCTGGATTTTGCTGGCAAACTCCAAAGAAATTACACAGTATTTTCAGGGGACTTAGCCAAATTTATTTGTTTATTCAAAAAATGCTATATGAATTTTAGAGTCTGATACTATATGCCATTTTTTCATTAATGATGATAAGCCTCTAAAAAGTTATCTACAGTTGCCAGTCTCAACACCATATGCCCAAATAAAATACACAGTACCTAGTATTTTCCCATCTATTCTTTTTCCTTCTGGGGTCCAAAAGCCTTAGGGAACACTGTATAACTAATGCATTTCTATGCCTTGTGCCTTTGTCCCATAGGTATAGTAACTGGTACCTTTGACAGAAAGAGTGCCCCCTTAGCACTGCTGACAAATACTTCGTGCTAGACTTGTCAGAACAATCACTTTTTAATTCTCAGATATCTATTTACAGAGTTGAAAACCTAGTTAGGAACAAAATCTCTGAACCTAGTGAGCTTAAAATCTCAGTGGAAATTGCTAGGGGGTTGTTTAAAAAAAGATTGCTATGGGAATAACTAACTGATTATAAATTTGAGTCTTATTTTCAACGACAGTCACTTCCAAATGTCTATATTTGTCTACTCCATGTGCCTTTTATATTTTTTAGTTTCCTGTCCACCTCATACACTCCAGTGCCCCTCTCTGATACTTGTTGCCTCCAAAAGAGATGGTTTGGGAGTGAATTATATAAGTATATTGCTTCTGTTATAACAGAATAATTTGGGGATTCTGTTCTATCTTCGTAATTTACTTTAAAAAATGACAGAGGTATACCATGAGTATGGTACAGTGAAAGACCAAGGCTCTGGAGTCAGAATTGAAATATGTACATATACAAATACTGAAGCCCCTTTCAGATCTGGATCTATGCTGCTAAAATTAACTGAAATCCCTATTTCCTAACATCTCCCCCATGACTCAGTGTCTCCTTTAAGTGTTCCAAAAGTTTCTTATTGAGATATACCTTGTTTATAAAGGCTATGTGGACAAGGCGATGACACATGAATGATTGGTAATGCTCTTCATGGAGCCTCTCTGCTTCTCCCCTGAGGAACAGGGCCTCTTGCTGAGTTCATTATTTATGTGGGTTCCCAAGGTCTACTCTTCTCCACAGTCCAATATTCTTCTCTGCTTCAAGACATCATACTCCCTCTGCAGGTGCTTTCTCTCCCAGGTGACTCTCAGTCTGTGCCCATACTTGTCTGGACTGTGTCGAGCTCTTCCCCACTTCCTGCAGTCTCCTATTGGTCCTTCAAAACCATTGTAGTTGATTAGTCATTTTTAATTCTTTGTAACCCTGTTTGGTATTGTCTGGGCAGAGATATTGGAGCAGCTGGCCATATCCTTCTCTAGCTCATTCTAGAGATGAGGAAACTGAGGAAAACAGGGTTAAGTGACTGGCCAGAGTCACACAGCAAGTGTCTGGGACCATATTTGAACTCAGGCCTTCCTGACCAGACTTGGCACTCTACCCCCTGTGCCACCAATTGGCCCTTCAAAACTATTTCTCTTTGAAGCCCCATGGACAATCCATAGGGGTGGTGGAGGAGAGAGAAGTTCCCTCCTGCTCTTAGAAGATTACAGTCATTTGAAATCTCTTTTATCCTTAGACTGCTATTGTTTTCTTGGCAAATATCCTATGGTCTTTCAGTCCAGAAGGATCTCAGATACAATGGTTGGAATCAGGTCTGCTCAAAAGAACAATAATAAACATGAATGACATCTCACACTATGCTTTGGGTAAATTCTTAGGCACCAGTATTATCAGGACTCATATTGCTCCTATAAGCTACAAAGATCATTATAGGTACTGTCATATGACAGATAACATAATATAAATATTCAAATAAGCAAAAGCTGCTTCAAAAAAGCTGACCTAACAAGTAATGGAAACAAACAAGAAAAGTAACTGTCCAATTAGTCTGAAACAGAAAGGGGAATAAAAAGATCATTACTTTTTCTATAGTGGTTCTGTAGAGCACTAAGTGATGTAAGAAGAGTCCTGGATGGAAAATTTCTCTAGTGGATATGCTGTGAAAGCATAAGAACATAAACATGTCCTAGAAGAAGATCCCAAGGTCTTGTATCCTCTCTGGGCTGCTCCCTCAAGCTTCACGTGCACTACTATGGGCTGTTCCTTCAAAGGGAGCAATTTGTTATTCTCAGATTCTAGGGTAGGTATTCTATGGGGCCCCACTCCTAAAGCTATAGCTAATGATCAGCCAACAACCTGAGCTCACTCCTGTAATACCTTTTGCCTGGGCTACTACAATAGCTATTTGAGTAGTCTCCCTACTCCAATCCATCTTATAATCAGCTCCCAAGGTAATTTTTCTAAGCATAGTTTTGATCATGCCACCTCTTCCCTCCTCAATGAATCTTAGGGTCTGCCTATTACCTCCAAAATGAAATAGAGACTCCTTTGGCATTTAAAGCTCATCATCACCTGATGCTTTCTTATTTTTACAGGTATTTTTATAGTTCACCTTTTACAAAACATTATAGATGCAAAATATTTGTAGTAACTACAAAAGGGTTTCCTCCATAAAACCTGGATATATTCTACCACAACTACCACAGGATCCATGTGAAGAATGGGTTCAAAATGGAAGCAACACTCACATATCATACAAGAATGGCAAAAGCAACTCAACTCCAAGTATTGGGCGGTTTACAAGTTCTTCTTCTTGAGGTTCTCACACTATTTCTCATAAGCAGCATCTCTGCTGGTTGAGTTACTCAGCTAGGCTCCCAGAGTCTACTTCTATTTATATTCTAACTCTCTTCTATGCTTCTAGGGTACAAGCTTCCTGAAGCTGCTTTCTTGCTAGGCCAATTGTCTTTATATCTGTCTGGAGAGTGTGCTCCTTCTCTCAGCTGGATGAAGTCTCTCCTACTGGTCTAATGGCTCACCTTCAAAGTTACATGGTTAATGTAGAGAGTTGAGGATAGGGAAATTGTTTCCTCTCCCCCATCCCTCATTATCACAAGCGGCTTCTGGTTTCCCTCTTTCTGAGGGCCAAACTGCTTAAATTCATTTGAATCCTATAGAAAAATGTCTGGGCAGTTAGGTGCTGCAGTGGATAGAATATCAGCTGGGTTCAAATCTGGCCTCAGACACTTACTAGCTGTGTGACCCTGGACAAGTCACTTAACCTTGTTTGCCTCAGTTTCCCTATTTGTAATATGAGTTGGAAAAGGAAATGGTAAACCACTCCAGTATATTTGTCAAGAAAACCCCAAATGGGGTCACAAAGAGTCGGACATGACTGAGAAATGGCTGATCAACAACATGGATATAGCTAACTTCTTTGATCAGCCATTCCAGTTTGCTCCCTTTAACTCCAATGGAGAAAATTGTTCAAATATTATAAAGCGTATATTTTTAATCTGTTTGAATTTTAAATATATATATTTAATAACTATATTTTGATATAATTACTTTCCTTTGTAATCCTATTTATTTTATTTTATTCATTTAAAATAATATATGGAGATGAGTTCTATAGGTTTCATCAGACTGCTAGAAACTACATGACATATACAGAAGTGTTAAGAACCTTTATTATGAAGAGATAAAGTCATAGAGGGAACTTTATAGTTAGTTGGACATCTCATTAATAGCATATCCTTAGGTCCTATGTCCTCAGCTTTGAATGTATATGTATGTGTGTATAATATTGTGTCATACTTCTCTTATATAAAATACAATAATCTTCCATATTATATATAATATAATAGTCTTCTACTTTAGTCTAGGCCTAATAGAGCACAAAAAGAGATGAGGCAGGGGCCCAGGGAGCAATTGTAGGCACTGAGTATTGACTAGATCCCTCCAACTTTCCAATGACAAACAGTTGGGCTGGTCTCTTCATTTAATTTTTATCTGTTCTGGCAAAAAACATATTGCACTCATTGAAGTCTCTATTCATAATATCAGTTGTTGTTTCCAAGCAGAAAAAACTTGTTTGGTTGTAGGAGATGCACCAGAAAGGAATCCCTCAGGGGAAGCATTTTCCTTCATGTTCTTTGTCTTGAAAAGAGCGTTGGATTTAGTCATAACATCCAATTCTGCCTCTTAATTCCTCTGTGATCATGGGCATGTTGCTTCCCCTACCTGACTTGTATTTATTCAACTATAAAATGAGGAGACAGCATCATATGAACTCCAAAGTCTCTCCTAGGTCTAAATCCTATAAACCTACAATATTGTTAAAATGTGTATGTGTGTACCTGTACAGGAGATATGCACGAGGGGGGGGACCAATATAGGAACCAAATATGGTATTATTAATACTTAAAATAACATCAGCAATCCTAATCTATATAGCCCTACATTGCCTGTAAGTCATATTTAAAATTCATAGATATTTTAAAGTCCTTGCTGTTACATAATTCACATATTTGATCCTTTGTTAATTATTCAAACTCAATACTAGTTATTAAGTACTTTCTATATGATAGGTATTATATTGGGGAACCAATGATGAGTCAGACTTGACATCTACCTTCAAGGATCTTATAATCTAGAAGAAGAGATAAGAATAGTGGACAAATAATTATAATATAAAATAGAATATGGTTTATAACATACAAAAATGTTATGAGAGACCAGGGGAAGAACATATGATTATTGGTTGGGGATATTAGGGAAAATGCCATTAAAAATTTAGCCTTTGAAGATTTGGTCTTGGAGGATTTAGCTCAACAATCCTATAATTTCAGGAGGAAGAGATGTGAGAATGGTGGCTTTCTAGGTATAAGGAATGGATAAGAAGGAGGAACTAGGTGGTGCAGTGAATAGAGCACTGACCTTGGAGTCAGGAGGACCTGAGTTCAAATCCTGCCTCAGATGCTTAACACTTACTAGCCACGTGACCTTGGGTAAATCACTTAACCCCAATTGACCTGCCTTCCAAAAAGCAAAAAAAAAAAAAAAAAAAAAGAATGGCTAAGCAAAGGACCAGAGGAGGGCTAAATTAGAAAAACTGCAAATGGTCCCATTTGGCATAAGCCTCTCTCTACTATACCCACCTTTGTTTACTGCCACCTTCCTTCTAGAGGCCCTGATCATCTCTCACTCATCATTTCTATCATACCTTCTCTTCCCAGGCTTTGCTTTTCAGAATACTTTTTTTCTCTCCATAAAGGATAAGCTTTTATGTCCCTAATCCTGATCAGAATCAAAGCAAACACAATGACTAACCTGAGAGTGCCACACGCTCTACAGTAATGTTTGAAGAACTCGAGGGAAATCAATGAGCCTGAGCACAGGGAGGAGGGATCAGGTCAGCAGGAATTCACATAAGGTCAGTGGGGAGGAGAGTGGGGATGGTTCTGCTCCCTTGAATTGCACTTGGGGAATCCTCAGCCTTTCACTGATGATGACTCTGTTGGGGGAAGCCCCGGTGACATCCCTAGTACCATTCCTTCCCCTCCTGGGATCCCTGAGTATTGATTCAACACCCTGGCAGCTCAAACTGGGAAGCAAAGCTCCTTTTTCTGTCCTCATCTGATTGCCAGATTTGAACTGTTATCAGTTTCCATTGTTGCACTGTCAGCAGCTACTTTGTTCTCAGTCTCTTGGCAATTATATGATTTCCTCCAGTCATGGGTTTCTTCTAAGAGCCCTCCTGTGTCCAAAGAATGTCATATGAAACAATTGGAAGCATGTCACTTCCCTAAAGCTCACAATCTCCCACCTTTTATTTAGTGAAATTCAAATTCATGACCCTGACAACTTACATGATGTCTCTGTCTGTCTGTCTATCTCTCCATTCCTCCTCCTCCTCCTGCTCCTCCTTGTCCTTCTTTTTCTCTCTCCCTCTCTCCCTTTCTTTTTTTGATAAAATCACTGCACTTATAAATGTAGATATGCTATTATTATCCTCAATGATATTTTCTGAATAGTAGGTATTAAGTAGATATAGAACTTCCTTAAAATACACCTAACCAACCAAACAACAAAACAACTTTGCATAAGGCATGCCTGTCAACACAATAATTTCCAAGTTGATGAAGATATTAAATGTGATTCCGTAGTTGTTTTTGCTAAGTTATTTTCTGTCATGTTTGAATCTTTGTGACCCTGTTTGGGTTTTCCTTGGCAAAGATCCTGGAGTGGTTTGCCATTAACTTCTCTAGGTCATTTTGCAGATGAGGAACTGAGGAAAACAGAGGCTAAGTGACTTGCCCAAGGTCACATGGCTAATAAGTGTCTGAGGTCAGGTTTCAGCTCATGAAGATGAGACGTCCCGACTTCCCGACGAACTCTCTCCACTGTGCCATCTAGATTCTGTGGTAAGACTATAGCAATTTTCGAGGTTAACAAACAAATTCAGGCTACATAATGGAATATTCTTGGCATGTAAAATCTCAATGAGCAAAAAATAACTAATTAGGAATCTCACATAAATGGCATTTTTCCCTTTCCATTCTCCTTTTGGGAGAAAGGGGCAGCACCCAAATAAATGAAGTGATATCTGAGATTTTTCATAAAATATTGCCAGTAGTCATGGGATGTACAGAATCTCATGTCCCTTATATTTTAGAAGAGGCAGTATTGTTTAGTAGTAAAAAGTTCACTGAACCAAAAATAAGAAGATCCATGTATTATTTGAATTTTTTCCACAAACTAGTTTAAGCAAATCAGGTTACCTTTCTAGATCTCAGTATCTTCATCTTTACAAAGAAGGGGGTTGAAGTAGATGACCTCAATGGGTTCTTTCAGTACTAACATTCTATGATACATATAATCCTGGATCTAGTAATACTTTATGGTGAGAAACTTTGAAATTATGATCCTGAGGACAAAATCCATAATTTTTTTGATGCTCACTATATTAGGGTTTACTAAAATTGAAAATGTTTTAAAATGACTTAAAATAGAAAGAGTTGAGATATAAAATAAAATTAACCAGAATGTCACATTCTAATGAAAATATTACTGTTTCAAGTTACAAATGACACCAAATTATCCTAGATTGCCTACACCTTGGAAGGCAAGCTAAGGATCTGAAATGACTAGATTAATTGGAGCAATGACCTGACCTAAGTGAAATTTAATACCTTAGTGGTTAAATGCAAGATAGTAGACTCAGGCAAGAATTCAACAAGCCAAAATAGAATAGGTCAAGAGAAACTGGAGAATAAGGAAAATAATTTGAGGGACTCGTAGCAGAACATAAAACTTACATGAATTAACATGACTGTAAAGTAGGTTTATAAAAAAAATACCAAGGGGTATTACAGTAAGAGAAAAACTCACTATTCACTGATTAAATATTAATTAAAATATTGGCTAATGCTTGGTTATCTATGGGCATGAGGGACAAACACAAATAAATAAAATGTACATATGAATTAAATTTTTTAATAGCTTCTATATTCTGCTCCACTGGAACTGTTACTAGATTTACCAGTAGTTTAATGTTTTAATTCACATTTCAACTTTTCAGTGAACAATGAAATGTATCAAACTTTGGATGGTCCCTCAAGCAGAAGGGGTAGGACTGACTGTCAAACATCTTACAAACACTACAATCAGTAAGTATGGCAAGGACTTTTCTCTTTACTTGATACTGTGCAAATCCGAGGAATGACATGTACTGCACCTGAGATCTTAATGTAGTAAATAGTTTTATTTTTAGTAAATAGTTTTTGATGTTGATGCCATCTATTTTCAGGACTTATCACTGGAAAAACATACATAGTGGTGAAGAGAAGAGCAAAAAGAATAAATGAGATATAATGAGATCTATGAAGGCAAATAGAAGAGCTAGAGTTATTTAGTCTGAGAAAGGGGACTTCTTATGGGAATAAAGTACATACAAGGCTACTCAAGGCCAAAGAAGAGGCTTTGGTGAGTTCAATAAAACATTAGATATAGTATACTTGGGGAGACTGCAACAACAACAAAATTTCTTATGGGTTTTAAAGAATAGAACAGAGAGTCATTTGGAGGACTGGTTTAAATTATTTCATTCCCTTCACCCATGTCTATCAGTGCTACCTTTTCTCTTTCATATATCTTATATTTATGTACTTGGATTTATGCAGTTTAAACCCCTTGCCTGCAAAAGAATGTTAGATCCTCAAGTGGAGGAAGTGTTTCATTTTTGTCTTTTTATCTCCAGTGTCTAGGAAAGAGGGATAGAGACGGATGTAAGGAATTCCCTGATGAGGAAATTTATTCTACCAATACAAGTAGCAACCTTTTCTGAAAGTTAAAATCTTAGAGTTTCCTGGGGCACAGATTTGTCCAAGTCACACAGCCAGTATGGGTCAGAAGAACAGAACCTAGCTCTTTCTGCCTCAGTAGACAGCTCTCTATCTTCTAAATGCCATGTCTTTTTTCTCATATAACAGACTCTTAATAGATGCATATTGAATAAATGAATTAATAAAATGTTGTTTGTTTCTTATATCAGTAGGTTATGATAATGGAAGCATGAACTTCTAACAAATTTACCAAGTCTTCTTCCACAAATACAGATTCCTTTGAAATCCAGATGAATAGTGCATTGAAAGGAAATGAACTTCTCCATAAGCTTGATTTATATTGGTTTCAGCTTAGTTTCATTTTAGGACTTACTTTTTTTTTTTCAAGATAGCTTGAAGCTATGTTAGTCATAAATGCTGATAGATCCTACCAAAGTAGAAAGGCTTTCAGAATCAACCCCACTAAGTTCAAAGAGGTGTGCTGTCTTTAGGCTGATGGATTTGCTAGTCACAGAACTCTTGAAAAGCATTTACTAAGACAAAGAGGTACTAAGAACTGTGTCAACAAAGGAAGTACCCCATTCCCTACACACAAGTGCTCACACACACACACACACCACAGTTCTATGATGTTTTGAAGAATACTAATTGGTAAAATAGTTCTTTTCTAAAATTATCTCTGTGTACAAATGTTTATCAATGATTATGTAAACTTCATATAGAACTACTCATTCATGGATTTTGTACAATGTCATATATTCATGACATAGCTACTGAATATAAACTAACGAATGAGCTGATCAAGCAGGATCTTCCCATATTGATAGGGTTTGAATTCTGTACTAGTAGAAACAATACCACACCAAGGTAATCATACTCCAAACTGGGAGAATATAACTTTCAATGTCACGAATATGGTGATTTAGAATTTACCATCTATAATGCATGGGCAGAATTCAGAAGACCAATCTGTCTCAGGATATGAACAGTGCGGTTGCCTTTACTCCAGTGTTTTATGCAACATGGACAAATAACATAGATTGCAAGGACAGCAAAAGTTTAAGGGTCCAGGGAATAATACCACTTTTACTTTCTTCCTCAATATTTTATACATATATATTATTTACTCAAAAACAATTTATTTGACTCTCATCCTTTCCCTTTCAGTGGGCTTAATGATAACTTTTAAAGACAATTTTTATGCCATATATTAGATGTTCACATCTATTTCAGCATATATACATATATAAACACATACATACATACATACACACACACACACACACACACACACACATATATATGGCAGTTAGGTGGTGCGGTTGATGGAGAGCTGAGCCTAGAGTCAGGAAGACATGAGTTCAAAATCAGCTTCAGATACTTAGTAGCTGTGTGACCCTAGGCAAGTTATTTAACCTTTGCTTGCTTTAGTTTCCTCATCTATAAAATGGGGACAGTAATAGCCCCTTTCTCCTAGGCTTGTTGTTAGGATCAAATGAAATTATATTTGTCAAGCCTTTAACACAGCACATAGTAAATGCTATTTAATGTTAACTATTATTATATTACCTTCCATTATCCCACAGAACCCCTGTAATTTATTAAAAAAACAAATTTTTCAGATAGACTACAAGTCTTAAATGACCCCAAAACCACAATATGACATAAAATCAGTGTTGATTTTACTTATAAGGGGGAAAAGACAACACAGTGGAATACAGTGATTCTAGAACTAAAGAACATGGGTTCAAATCATGTCTGATGGTTACTATCTGTCTGATTTTGGGCAAAGCTCTCAACCCTTCTTGTCTTTAATTTCCACAAGTATAAAAAGAAGGGCTTGGCATATAGGTCCTTTAGGTCTCTACCAACTCTCCTCTAGGCCAAGCCCTTCTTTTTAGAGGAGATCTTATGATGAGAATTCTATGCTTAACGTCATTTGTACTAGTGTCGGTATGGTAGATGCTCTTGAAAGCCAATTATTAAGAATTGTGATCTCTTCCTGGGCAGGGACTGCCTTTTGCTTCTTTATGCATCATTAGCACTTACACAGTTTCTGGCACTTAGTAGGCATTTAATAAAAGTTTATTGATGAATTAAGATGAAGATTAGATTTTTACCTTTCCCTGTTTGACTGCTTCTCTGCTCCCATAGATTTAACATTGGTTCAATCTCCCACTATGTCATCTTTAAATGCCTTTCAACAGTGTCCTAGTTGGTTTCTCTACCTCAAATATCCAATTGGACATTTCACTCAGCTTCCAAAGTGATTTTCCTTCAGTACTGATCTAACCACATTATTCCTCTACTTAATAAATTCTGATTGTTTCCTATTATTGCCTCTAAGATAAACTTTTAAATTCCTCTGGTTAGCTTTTAAAACCCTTCACAACTTGTCACCAATTGATCTTTCCAATCTAACTGTACATTACCTTGCTCCACCCTCCAATCTGCATACCCCCACACACATACCTGCACGTCAGTCAAACTATCTCTGTGTTTTTTCCTTACCCATTGTACTCCATATCCCATTTCTAAGCCATTGTATTGGCCATCCCCCATACCTGGCATGTATTGTCCCCTTACAGTCATCTCACAGAATGTTTTCCTTTAAGATGCAGCTAAGCAACTTCATCTACATGAAATGATTCCTTTTCCTCCAACTTCTAATGTTCACTCTTCCTCATTACATTATATTTATTTCTATGTATTCTCTATTTATTCTATAGAATAGTTAAAAGAGTAATTACTTTCTCTCTTTTGGAGTAGTAATTGTTTCACCAGAACGTAGCATAACACCTGGTGCATAGTAGGAACTTAATAAATGTTCATTGATTGATTCACTACAAATTCTTCCTAATATTCAAAGCCTCTCATAGCACTTGTTTGCATCTCTTTATTATTATTACTATTTATTACTTATATACTGTTTATATTCCTATATGTAAATGTTTATAAATATTTGTATGTAAATATGTATTATGTTAATAATAATTGCATATTATGCATGTGTGTTTATCTAGAGGGTGTCCCAAAAGTCTTGATGCAGTTTTAATGTACTGAAGCTACAGATATGTGTATATAAATATACATATAGATCTGTGTACGTATATATAAAATATGTTACTGTGTGTATGTGTGTGTGTGTGTGTGTGTGTGTGTGTGTGTGTATGTGGTGGGCAGACTAGCCAATGAGGGTCCATTCATGCTTGGTAGCTGAGGGGTCTGATGCTTGCCGGTGGTGGTGATGGAGGAAGGTTCTGATTGGCTGCGGAGATAGAACAGTCAATGACTCTCTCCCACTGTACAATTCATAGCAGTCTTTCCCTTGTACATTGCCAAAAAGGAATGTGTAAAAAGGTCAGGAAGGGAAGGACACAGTCAAACACCAGTACCCCAGTGACTTGTGGCTAGAAGTAGGCTCATCAGGCCTCTTTACATGGTTGGACTGGAAACAAGATAGGAAGTATGGGTATGCTTTGTATAACCAACACACCAGGAAAGGAAAATTCCAGCATGCTCGAAGGACTGATGGGCCCTCGTTGGCCAGTCTCCCCACTGTATTTCTCCTCCACTAAACTCTTTGAAGGAAATTTATCTCTGAATATCTGAGCCTTGCACACACATGTATACACATATATAATATAATATAGGATAAACTTGTGCACAGAAGGTGCAAACAAGTTTGATGAGAGGCTTTGAACATTCAGTGCAAAGTCCATTGATGTAGGCCCAATTGAGCAAAACAGAACTATTTTATGTTTCTGCCTGCAAACTGGCATTAGGATGGAATAGTCAAAATAAGGAATCCCAAACTATCACACTCACAGGATGCTTTTGCATGTGGGATGCACAAAGGGACAACAGTAACAGATTGAAACAGATGTCATCTAGACAAGATTACTATAAGGGGAAGGAAAGAAACATGTAGATGGAAAAAATGAGAGGGAGGGAGAAAAGATCAAGTTTAGAACATTTGTTTCATTAGTAATGGATCCAGTGAAAACAACCCAACTATAGCATAGGAACCTGGCAGCAATGGGATTATTTTTTAAAAATTAATTATTTTCCTAGTTTAGTCTTCAAAATCATGCATTAAACACATAGACACACAAACACACACAGTGAAATACAAGGCACACATTTTCAGAACCATTCTACTAATTGACAAACCATGAAGTAATCCTTTTTGTTTGACTCACTGAACCATATCTCTAACATTAATGAAACATCTTCTTTCTGAGTAATGTCCATATTTTAATTGATGAATTATTCCAAAAAATATAGTAAGAACATACTGACAACCTAAATGTCATAAAAGGTAGTAAATGCTTAGGACATTAGGAAAATAAGTCACATTTTACATCTGTTTTTCACACTCAACTGAATTTGACAGTAAGAATATGCAAGCCTTCAGGCGTATGCTTACATAAAAAAATGCGCTCTCAACAAGAGAAATATCCCATTTCATATATGTCCAAAAGTCATGAAAATATGCAGGACTATGCACATCTGCATTATTTGAGACCAAACTGATAATTATAAACCAGGAAATGATAGTAGAAAGAAAATATCACAGGTCATTTGAAATCAGTTTACTTTTAAAGAGCCTTCCATAATCTCTCTAAATAATGTTCCCATGTTTAATACCCATCACTGGGCAGGAAGGTATTTATTCTCTGTGGCTATCTTCCCTCAGGCTGTAGTTCCCTCCTATTTCTCCTTATGTGGTCTGCTGGTCACTCTCCCCTGGAAAATAGCTTTTGATTCAGTTCTAAGGCCGTTAAATTGACTGCCAGATTTCTCTTTGCCAGGCTAAACAACTGAGATTTCTTTTACCTTCTCTCAAAGGTTTTACTTTTTGAACCTTTGATCTTCTTTGTACTTCTTCTCTGAACTTACTTCAAGTATTCCATGTTCTTCAATTTATGGACCTCAACTTAAACCAACTACATTAATGACGAGAGAATGAAGGATGAGAATAAAAAAGACAACCTCACAGTTTTTACCTTCTTTCCTTCCTTCCTTCCTATTTTTTTAAAAGCAAATTGTATTTTGGTTTGATACATTTTTCCTACCTTTACTTATTAGTGTTCCTAATACTTCTTTTGAATAAATATATAATTTCTCTTTGTAGCATGGGGTGATGTATCTAGAGGTGACAAAGTTGAAAACAACATTAAACTATGATATTTCTTTCCTTTTACAACTTCATTTATTTAAAAATAGTAATAGGGGCGGCCAGGTAGCACAGCGAGTAAGAGCACCGGCTCCAGTGTTGAGAAGACCTGGAGATCAAATCCCGGGCTCAGACACTTAGCACCCACCCAGAAACACCTGGCCGTGTAACCTTGAGCAAGTTACTTAACCCCAATTGCTTAGGGGCGGCCAGGTGGCTCAGCGAGTAAGAGCACCGGTTCCAGTGTCGGGATGACCTGGATCAAATCCAGACTCAGATACTCAGCACCACACCCAGAAATAATAACTGGCCGTGTAACCTTGAGCAAGTCACTTAACCCCAATTGCTTTAAAAAAAAATAAAAATAGTAATACCTTCAATCAAATTTTTTGAGACTCAAGGGCCTTTACATTAGATGATTATATTTATTGTAATACTAATGTTATTATTCCCTCTTTTCCTATGAATAAAATAAACCAATGAGGAGTTTGTTGACTCCAGTGACCACCCAGGACGCAAGTTAGAGACTTAAGAAATAAAAAGCCACTGACTCATAGGATTATAGATGTAATATTGAAAAGGACCTTAGTGGCCATATGTACTATACAGTACATAAATAGACCATATAGCATAGTTCCCTTATTTTACAGATGAAAAAACTGAAACCTTAGGGAGGTTAATAACTTTCTTAAGATCATACAAATAGTAAATTTCAGAAGCAAAATTTGAACTCTGGACCTCTGAATCTGTAGCTAGTGAGGGTTCTTCCTAGTGTATCACACTATTACCTATTGCCAAGAATCACTGTGGATGAATCAGGAAAAAGTTTCAAAATTCCATTTTACTTTACTAGACAGAGCTTCCTCTATATTACCTGGAATCAGTTTTTCAGTCAACAGTCATTTACTAAGGGAACTCTATGTGCTAGGCACTGTGGGGGATAATAAAAAAAAGACAAAATAAAGTCGCTGTTCTCAAGGAACTCACAGTCTATTGGGGGATGCAGCTTGCAAACACCCATGTACAGGACACAGAGGATAAATTGAAGAAAATCTCAGAGAGGAGGTGCTAGCATTAAAGGGAATCAGGAAAAACCTTGCAGAAGGTGGAATTTTTAGCTGGGACTTGAAGGAAGAAGCCAGGGTAGCCAAGAAGTGAAGATGAAAAGGTAGAGAAAATCAGGCATGGTGGACAGCAGATGAAAATGTCCATAGTCAGGAGATGGAATGAGGAATTGCAAGAAGGCTAGTGTGACTGCATTGTAGAAAATGTGGGAATAAGGTATAAAAAGACTGGAAAGGTAGGGGCCAAGTTATGAAGGCCTTTGAACACCAAACAGGATTTTGATCCTGTTTGTAAAAGAGAGCCTGTGTGTGTATGTGTGTGTGTGTGTGTGTGTGTGTGTGTGTGTGTGTGTGTGTGTGTGTGAGAAAAGGTCAGACCTGTGCTTTAAGGAAGATCAATTTGACAGCTAAGTGAAGAATGGACTGGAGGGGGAGAAATTTGGAGGCCAGCTAGAAAGCAGGCTATTATAATTGTCCAGGAGTGAGGTGATTAGGGCCTATAACAGGGTAGTGTCAGAGGAGAGAGGAGTGCTACAAATACATTAGAAGTAGATATTATTGTATGTTCAACTAATCCAAGTAAAGGACTTCTAATTTTTGGTGACAGTAATAAGTGAAAACAAACTAGTCATATTAGAAATAAACATTATTTTCTTTCTTTTGTTTTTCATCTTTCCCATTCAAAATTTTTTCTTGTCCAAATTTCTTTGATCTTTCTCCCAGTTTTTTCATCCCACCTGTACCTCATTCATCCTTCCTCAACCATGTTCCTCCCTGAAGATACTGTTTATCACTCTTGTAGAAGTGGAGAGATGGATTCTAACCTTTAAAACGCTGAGATCAGACTTCAACTGACTTTCAGAACTCTGTAAGCTCATTTTGAGCCAAAGTAGCAAATCTCAGCAATGGGAGTGCAGAAGAAAAAGAAATGGTTTCTTCTTTTCCCTGCGTTTTCCCTGGGAGAATCTCAAATCTTGCATGCTTGGTAGGATTTCCTTATTGGATCAGCATTACAGCTGAATCTACTTGCAACTGATGAGCTACTTGTCAATTGCAGGCCTCCTGAGCAGCACTGCTGACCCAATAGAGTAAAACATGGTTAGGCTCATTTTTTTTTTCTTTCTGCTTGAAAGCATCTTCATTTTGTCTAAGGTTGCCAGAACTTTACTCTAATACCGAGATGGCAGGGCATTAATTTGTCTCAGGAGAGTGAATAAAAATAGAAACTATGGCAAAAATAAAAATTTGAAAATGAATTGTTTTACTTTATCTTAGCACATTTGTAGAATAAACGTTGATTTTTTTGTTGTTTGCAAAGCATTTAAGGTCTCAAGTTCTCTTTTCTTTTTTGCTTTTCCAGGTATGAGGAATTAGAATTTTAACAATTTTCATATGGTGAACAGCTTAAAGGATCTTGACAATTGCTGCGTCTTTAAACCAGATTTCATTAGGAAATTAGGGTTTCATTAGGACCACTATGGAGAGCTGCACTTTTGTTTTTGTGTTTTTTTAATAACTTCTAAATTTTTAAACTTCTCAAATGTTTATTAATTGATGTGTCATACATAATATCTAGCTCTTTTTACAAGTTAAAGCATTCCTTCTTATTATGGTATTCGCAGAGATGGAGAAAAACTGTAAAATTACAGCATTTCAGAGGTCACTAAGTTAAACAAAGGACATAACACATAATGTAGCTACATATTTTAAAACACTCAATGGTAACTGGCTTCATATGTCAGATCTTTTTAATTTCAATTGTGTGGATAATTTAGCCCTCCCCATCCCAAATACTATTCTTCATTATTTAAATAAATTTGTATCCTTTTACTTCGTACTATATAAGTATGCCCAAAGTATTCACAGCAAAACTCTACTGTATCTTTTAGAAAAAATCCTTAATGCCCATTATTTTCTGTTTATGTAAACTGCTATAGCTACTAACCAAATATTATACCAAATATTTTAACTGTGAATATATTTTATTACAACTATAACCATTCAATGCACATTATAGGTAGTCAAGACATTTCATGGTAATGGTTATTAAAAGGTTAAATATTGATTGCCTTTAATCTGATTTATTTAGCTATTGGGGTAACCAATAAGATCTCAGTGAATCCAGAAGCTTTAAAATACATGACATGACACAGCGGAAGATAATTCAAAGCTTTGTTCTTTTTTAGCACCATTTTGAGAGGCGGAGAGAGAAAAGGGGTGGGGTTATCCTTCAACCACCCACATAACCCTGGTTTTCAAGAGTAATACTTCTTTAATACTAATTTCTACTGCAGTATCTGCTGCCTAAGAAGCCCGTGGGTGGATAAGATGTTATTATTCTTCCTACACACACACACACACACACACACACACACACACACACACACACACA
>NW_027187348.1:18943026-18977792 GCF_028583685.1 Petaurus breviceps papuanus | reverse complement strand
CACACACACACACACACACACACACACACACACACACACACACACACTCTTATTTACAACATCAAATATCCAAACATACATGTACTTGAAATACAACTGCTATTCTCTGAGGTATCTTCCAAATTTGTTTGCAATTTGCTACCCTCTTCTGTCACATTTCATCTTATAAAAAATACTCAAAAAATACTCACATTTCATACTCATAACTGACAATTAATTGTTCATTCTAAATGTTTCAGTCAGCACATGAGATTATTTGATGCAAAATGTTTTGAACCAAACATTTCCTGTTTAAAAATGGAATGATAGAAACAGTGCAGTTTATTATTTTATAAATGGACTATATGTGTCATGTGTGCTAAATTCCATTTTCATAAAAAGGAATGAGCTACCACACTGGGAAGCATCAATACATGAGATTTACATGAAACATCTACAGATTATTGTTGCCTCATGCAAAATCTATTCATGTCTGCGCATGTTCAGGTAATGTCCTATGTTAACATAATTTTATACAAACAATGATCACAATTTTAATAGACTTCCCTACCCACAGAGATCAATAGTTACATATTTTTAAATTCCTCATAGAATGTGTACAGACTGGTCAATATGCATTTTATAAAGGTTTTTGCTTCCTTTCCATATGACAATAAAAATTCTTCCTTGGTTGCAGAAAACTATAAATATTATGTTCTTACCAGGAGTGGTTTTAACAATTAAGAAAATCATCTAGCCCAATTTAAATGCTAGAAACAATATCCCACTCCCTTAAAAAAAAAAGCTATGAAAATTAGGAAACAGTTAAATTTGAACTGTTTGAACTCAGACTTGTGTGTTTAAATTACAATATTTACCACATGCTGACCTGCTCTGTATGTGTATGTATTTATGTTTTACAAGGGTATTTATTAACTTTACCATTTGGATAAATGCACACCTAGCTGTAGCTATTTAACTTGTGTTAAAACTAACAAGGGACTTAAAACAGTATTAGCTGCATCTGCAAGTAAGTGCACAGATACCCCTAATTTTGACAAAGCCCTGGAGAGAGGAGAGGGGCTTCTTTTGGCTGAGAGTATCTAATTTATGAAGTAACTGTAATAATCCAACAACCTCAACTAATTTCATTATGCCCAATTAACTGAAAGGAACACAATAACACCCAACTGTTTCAATGCCCTGGAAATATGGACCCAATTTAAGGGCCAATAAAAATCTGCCATTGTAGCAGTGGATATGGCAACTCTAATTATTCAATAAAGTGGGTTTCAAGATACAAGGAATTGGAATTCATTCTATTCTAGGTTGTAATATTCTGGATAGCTGATTTATCATTACCTTTTAACAAAGTGGATTAAAAAACAAATCAAGTTTTTCATAGTAAAATAGCACAGACGAATTCACACACATTCACACACGTATACAAACTCAAACACATTATATACATATATGGATATATGCTCTTTACAATACCTTGCAATGAAATAACAGCTACCTTAAAAATATGACTCTGAAACTGTTTCTGTTCTCTGTATTTATCCTGGAGCATGTATTTTAAAATTTTATGTTGATTAATTTATTCTTCAAATTAAAAATTAAAATGAAGGAATGGGAGAATGGAAAAAAGAAACTAAGAAAAAGGAGAGAAGAATGTGATTGATTATTGAAATTTCATGAGATTTGTTTATAAACTTCAAACTTTTTAAGTTAGAATGCAAATTATTCATGAAAAAATCAAACTTTGTTCAGCAGAAGCACAAAATTCTTAAATGAATGAGCTAAGTTGAAGCAAACAGGAAACAGACACTGAATTCACATTTACTTATATGAAGTAATATCAGACTGAATGCAAACCATAAGCCACCTGCTTCTGATGAGAAAAGAGATAAAAGGGAAAAAAAAGAAAAACATGATGAGATATGAACAAATTAAGGAATATAGAAATGGACAATGATGAGTCAAGTTCCTATTCAAAACATAACAAAATTCTGAATACGAGTAGAACTAGTGAAATGTTTGATTCACAAGTTTCTTGTTTCAAGGATTCTAGAAAATAATCAGGCTTTGTAGAACAGGGTTGAGACAATGTACTTTAAATTGAGTTGTCTACACAAGAATCAAACAGCTGGAAAACATACAGAATTTTGCATATAAACAACTTCCACAGGGAACATTTTCTAAATTGATCAATTTCTTAGAATTTTAATGGTGAGACACCTATGAGAAGAGTGATTTTTTTTAAGACTTCATTTGCTTTCCCAGCTCCTGTTTTCAAAACCTCAAGGGAAACTTTCTTAGGAGTGGTATATTAATCAGGGAGCAAAAATCTTTATCTTCTTAGAGATATTGAAAGATTGTGGCCTATAGCAAATCATTTGATGTTGAAACTACATTTCATGCTCTAGTGACACTCACTCTTGACTAGAGTACTGTATTATAGCTTTTATGGAAAAACTGTGCACTGACTTTGATTTCGCATGATGAGGTGCTCCACTTCTGTACTTAGGCTACTGCTCAGGTTGCCAATTAAGCCTTAGATTATTTAAGGCAGTTCAGTAGACCTTTCAAATACAATGTGCCAACCAGATCTTATCTACTTCACTGATTCACTTTCTAAGCAACTGTCTGTTCTCCCCATGGTTCTCTTCTAACTCGAATTCTGCTTTTAACCTGAAATTATTTGGAAATCATGCTTTCTGTTGCTATGCCACATAAGGCAGAAATTCTCTGTCTTGGAAGAATGGCCATGCTCATATCCACCATATATTTTGTTTAAATCAGACAAAATATTATACACTTTTCTTGCACTCTTGATATAAACTCAGTTCTAGTTGTCTTTAATCGGCAAAAGTACCTTAAAATAGGTTCAATAAATGAAATATATACAACTAGTATATCAAATTGACTTTTAAGTCTTTTAACCTAACTTGATTTTATCCTGAATGTTTCTTAAACCTAAAATAAAGTTTGAAAATAAGCCATATTTTGATCATTATGGCCAATGCTTAGCTAAATTTAAAAAAAATAAAGATGCAAGCTTCCTTTCAATTTATTTAAATTTTGGACAAGAAATATTTTTATTTTTCATGCCATTGCTTATCACTTTTTTTGGAAATTTATATCAGGAAGTTATCAATACTGAAAATCTGTCCAGGGGTCTCCAAATAGAAAGTATATAGAGATGCTAAAATATATGAATGAACTAGGAGAAGTAGATGGAGTTCTCAGTACAACTTGCAAATAATATAAAAGAAATTATATTAGATATAAATTTACTTAAGTAATGACATATGACATTCATCCTTGCCAAAAATGCAGATTCTTTTCAGAAATTATAAATGAGAAAAGTATAACACATACTTAATAAACATGTATGTATAATTTTTCAGACTTATTATGAAGTGTTCCTACCTCCATCTCCAGATCCTGATCCTGCATCTAAAAGAAAAAAGGAAATGATGAGTAAATACATACAATGACACTTTTGGCTTATTTTATGTTTATTCTAATAGCTAAGGATATTATGTCACTAAAGTAAATTACAGACTATAATATGACCACTTAATTTTTTTAAGAGGATGAACTTGAATTTTCATTTCAAATACCTTGGGAAAAATACTATTTTCTTTTTTGCTCTTAGCGAATTTAATATCTCAGAAGTAAAAGTATCTCCAAATTTCAGATTCAACTTGTCATACATTTGCCGGGCAAAATCCTCTGTATTTACTTTTAATCAATTCAAATTCAGCATTAAACAGAAAATAAAAATTACAGTGAAAAGAGATGCTTGTAACAATCAGTGAGTTTCACAGATGCAACACTCCAAGGAATACAGTAGCATAAACACTTAATTGGTATTCCTATCCTTGCAAATTGGACGCATACAAAGAGACGAACATTTAAAAATGAATATCTTCATATTAAATTGCTAATACATTTTACAAATATGTAAGTAATTATAGATGATATCTACTGAAGGAACTGAAATCACTTTTTTCCTTTATGAAGTCAACATAATGCTAAGCTCAGTTCTCCCCTTCGTACTAAGAATTGTGTTTTCCTGGTTCATCAGGGAGAAGCTGTGTCTCTCTACTCCTCTTTTCTCACACACTATTATACCTGAGCAAGGCTGTTTATCCCTAGGAGTTATGTTATCAGCTGCATTCACTCGATAACCAAACCCTGCTCTCTACCCCTTTAGACCCCCCAAGGCCCTATGCGGAAGATTTTCGTTCTGGAGAGAAATGGAGACTTTCACCACAGTTTATGTTCTAGCTCTGAAATCCTACTTGAGTAGATATGCCTGAGGCTACGAAGTTGTCCCTGCAAAGTGTCTGTCTGTTCCTATGTGGTAAGAAATGAGACATACTTTCCCTTTCTGACTCTCAGCCCTTTTGGTATCTCCCTTTTCATTACAAAAAATGTCCTTCCATGACCCTTCCATTTTGCTAGTTATAGATTAAGGCAACTATTTTCATATTAAAAAAAAAAAACTTGTTTAGTGGTTCCCCTTATCAAGTTGGCATTAGGGAATAGTACCTACCTCATAAGGTCAACTTTGTTGTATTCATTTTAGACTCTGTCAGAGAACATGACTTGTCCTAGGAGGAATGAATGGCCTAAAGTATATTTTCAAGTTCTATAATAATAATTAGGTCATATTATAATGGTCGTATGAGTTACTGTTAGGATTGTATTTTGTCATATTTTGCTTCGAAATAAATAGAATACTTATATTACTAATTTTAAGAGCTATCAGCATACTAAAATAGTAGCTTAATATAACGAGAATTTCTAACAAGCATTTATGTTTAAAGTGAAAGAAGAATGAAAAGTACATCAAAATTTCATAGTATTTAAAGCTGGAAGATCAGAAGATTAGAGACTAACTGACAAAGTAGACCCATTTTATAGATAAGGAAACTAAAACTCAAAGGGAACAAATGACTTTTCCAAGGTCATACAGGTGTTAATTAATTGGTTTTCAAAACCAGGTCCTCTGAACCCCAAAGCCAATGTTCTTTCCACTATACAACACTCTTTTTGTCAGTAATGTATTTTTCTGTACATAAAAGTGTTCAACGACTTCTCTTCTAGCTTGACCCAAGTAACAAACATATTAAAGAAGGAGTAAATGAATGCCTTGGGGAAAATGACCACTGAAGCTCAGTATATATACATACATATATACATATATGTGTGTGTGTGCATATGTGTATATATAACATATATATACACACACATATTATATATATGTATATCCAATTAAATAGTTTTGGATGGTAACCCCAGTCATCCATGACAATTCTCCATTGCTTGAAGACAACAGCTATGTTTCATATAAGACTTCTCTTTTTTATGCTAAATATTTTTAGTTTCCTCAACCAGTCCTCATATAAAAGAATTGCAGGTCCCTCCCTCATCCTAGTTACTTTTTTTATGGACATGCCACAGTTTGTTGATACTTTTTCCTAAACTTATCCACTCAGAATCGGTCATAATATTCCATATATGATCTGGCAAGAGAAAAGAAAGGTGGGACTCTTACCTCCCTAGTTCTAAACACTCTGCAATCTGAGGTTGCATTATCTATCCTTTAAGTCTACCATGTCTCACTGCTGCCTCTCATTGACCTAGCAGTTCAGTAGGACTCTAAGATCTTTTCCCCACCCCAACTGTTATCTAGCCATATTCAATCAATATT
This sequence comes from Petaurus breviceps papuanus, assembly GCF_028583685.1. NCBI lineage: Eukaryota > Metazoa > Chordata > Mammalia > Diprotodontia > Petauridae > Petaurus > Petaurus breviceps. The sequence goes on along the minus strand of NW_027187348.1, from coordinate 18,972,085 downwards.
CAGTTATGAAATGTTTACTAAATGTCAAGCCCCATGCTAAGTGCTAGGGATTCAAAGGAGGGGAAAAAACAGTCTGTCTTTAGGGAGATCACATTTCAATGGGAGATGGCAACATGTAAATAACTAGGCACAACTGTGACTCCTATATGCTGCCATTATATTAGAGTAATAACGTGAGATGTTGAGCAGGCTTTACTAATAAGACTTTTCCCAGTCCAAAGTCGGATTTCTGTGTAAATTCAATGTTATAAAATAAATAGAAAGCCCCATCTTTCAGTGCTGTATATTTCTCAGGATCACAACTTGCAGCTTCCATCCAGTGTCACAGAGAATTAGAAAATAAATGGCAAGTTTATGGAGTGAAGATTGGGATTCCATTTGGATATCAAAAGTCAGAACCCCAATTTATTTACAGTCAGACCTGGTTAATCTAAATCACTTTCGTACCTCCATCATTATTCAAATCAAAAACCCTTCAGATTTACAAGTCAATGGAAGATGCATTCTGCAAGACTGATTTACTAATTAAATCTTGTAGAAGTCTAGATGTGTGGATGAGCCAAGGATGGATTGCTCAATTGTGATTAAATTTTCTACTTGACTAAGTGTTTATTTTCATAGTATTATCAATACATCAGGGAGCAGGGTATTAAGACTTGAAGAAAGTATGGGAATGAAAATGTATATGCTGATGACAGCTTGAAATTTAGCAAACTGGGAAGTGACACTAGGCTAGCAAGCATCACTAACCACATATAAAACTCTAGAACTTGTTTACCTGTTGTGTTCCCATTTGATATATCCCTCTCAATCTCTCTTGCTTTGCTATTTTTGCCTGGAAGCTAGCATCAGAGGTCCATTGTCCCCTCCCTTTTTTCTAATCCTAATAAGTCCACCCATTTATTTTCTTCTTAGGTCCCTTGATTTCATACCATTCTTCCTCCCATCATGTCCAGTAAAATTTTCTAACCTTTCTGGGTAGTCTCAACTCTCCAATCTTTTGGTTACAGGACCACTCTGGTCCTCTTCAGTCTTTCCAAATGAGAAAAGCCACACAAATGGTACTCACACCTCCCTTTTAAATTGTTTTATTATATTTACTCTGTAGGAATGAGCAACACTGATGTCTCACTATCTAGCAATACTAACTTCATTAAATGAAAACCTAGAGTAATCAGCTCCTTTCCTATAAACCTCACCACCAATACATCTATAGAATCTTGTAACTAGAAGAACTTCAGAAGCTATCTAGTACACTTGACTAAAATACATTTTATAACATGTTGGACAAATGATCATCTAGTCATTGCTTAAAAATATCTAATGATGAGGCACTCATCAAAGGACACCTAGGTGGTCCAGTGGATAGAACACCAGGACTAGAACTAGGAAGATATGAGTTCAAATCCAGCCTCAAATACTTTCTGGCTATGTGACCTTGGGCAAGTAATTTAATTCCTGTTTGCCTCAGTTTTCCCATCTGTAAAATAATCTGGAGAAGGAAATGGCAGACCATTCCAGTATCTTTGACAAGAAAACCCTAAATGGGGTCACAAAGACAGACATGACTGAATAACAACAACCCATCATCTCACCCTTTCCACTTTTGGGTAGTTCTAATTATTATTCTTTATTAAGATCCAGAATTTGTAGGCATACCCCAGGGCTCTCTCCTGGATTCTCTTCTATTTCCTCTCTCCACTGTTTCTCATGGGTTTAATTCTCATTTCTATAAAGATAACTCATATATATACATATGTGTATATATATATATATATATATATATATATCTTACCTTCATTTCTTTTTTGACTTCTAATGCTGTATTTCTAATCGTCTGCTAAATATCTTCACTTCACCAAAGGTATTTAACATTCAGCATATCCAAAATAGAACTGATCATCTTTTCCCCCTAATCACCATTTCTTTCTTATCTTTGTTGAAGACAACTGCAATCTTCCAGTAACCCAGATTTGAAAGCCAGAAGTCATCCTCCACTCTTTCACTCAACCCTTTCCCAACAGTATATCATAGGTCAAGTCTTGACTCTGTCTTTGCAGTATCTCTTGCATTCATTCCATTTCTCTAAGCCACACTATTGCCACCCTAATGTAGCCCCTCATCACTTCTCTCTTAGATTATTGAAATAGCCTCCAATTTGGTTTCCTTCCATCTACCTTCTCACTTCCTCAAGTTCTTCACTCTGCTACTAAAACACAGGTCTCATTATGCCATTCCTCTGTTTAAGAAGCTTCGTGGCTCCCTAGCACTTTTAGAATAAAATATATTCATATCTTAAATGCCTCTGCTTAATATTTAAAAATCTGAATCATATTTCCAGATTGGTTATGTATTGTTCCACCTCACATACTCTGTACTCTGGACAAATGCCCTATTTGCCGATTCCTGCACATGACATTCCATTTTATGACTCTGAAAACCAAGCTGTACGCAATGTCTGGTATGTTTTCCCTCTTTATTTCCATCTCTTTGAACCACTCAGTCCTTTTAAGATGCAACTGAAGAGATTTTCCTATAAGAAACTTTCCTGGTTTCCCCAGTTGTCCATCCTATCCCTGAAATTACTTTGTATTTTATCTTGTACATATTAAATATTTACTTCTCTGGGTTTATGCTGTTTACTTCCATAGAATGTAAACTTCTTTATGTTTCTATTTATGTTTCTAGCACTTAGAACCATGCCTACCACATATTAAGCATTAAGCCAATGTTCTATTTATCTTTGCAGGCCAAGGGCTATTTCATTTTTGTATTTGAATCCCTGGTACTTGGCACAAGGCCCAGAACATAAGTAGGTGTTTACTAAATGCTTGCTAAATTGAATTGATTGTGATGCTGTTGACTCATATTGAGTTTCTAATATGACCAACACCAGATCATTTTTTAAGGCAAACTGGTACCTAGTCATGCCATTTCTAACTCTTTTTTTGTCAAGTAGCTTCTTTTTTTGGACCTAAATTAAAGAATCAGCATTTAGCCCTATTAAAGGGCCTATCAACATCTTTTCAAATCATAACTTTTATCCAGTTTATTGGATCTCTCCTTCTAAGTGAGATTATTATTTTCACCTGCTAATTTGATAACCAAATTTCTCCATTTCATCAATAAAAAATGTTAAATTACAAAAGACCCATACAGGAATCTCTCTACCAGCAATCTCCCTTCAGATTGTCTTTAACCATTAATAAATATACTTTGAATTTTAGCAAAAATATTAATGTATTTTGCTTTTTAAAATAAAACATTCCCGACAAACACCAAAATAAATCTCGTTAAGGCACAAAACAATAAATTATTAGTGGTTTAGAAAAAGGAAGTGCATTTTCTTAAATTATAAAAATATGATGCTAATATTGTCCTTGATAAATGACTAGAAGTCATTGCCTTTCCATCTTGATTTTATTTACATTTTTCTTGTCATTGTATATGTTGTTCTTTTTGCTTTCTTCACTGTGTACCATTTCATAGAGGTTTTCCATATCTCTCTGATCACTACATTTTGGTTTCATCCATTAACACAGTTCCGAATATACCTAACTGAACTAGTATCTAGTGTACATTTCTCAATATTGTCCACAAGGATTAAGGACTTAGTCAAATCCTTTACAAAAGAATCTAGGGTATGTATAGCTACTGCATATACATCTTGAAATTATTTTTCAAGAAAGGAAATGAAGTACTCTGTTGTGATCATTCTCTTGCATCTTAGCTCTTCTTTTTCTTTCTTTCTTAATTTTTTTTTTGCTTTTTGGAGGGCAATCAGGGTTAAGTGACTTGCCCAAGGTCACATGGATAGTTTTTGTGTTGAGTGTCTGAGGCTGGATTTGAACTCAGGTCCTCCTGTCTCCAGGGTCAGTGCTCTATTCACTGCACCACCTAGCCGCCTCTAGCTCTTCTTTTTCTAGATGATTGCTAGTCATCCTTTTAATAAAATGCTGCAAAAACTTGGCAAAAATGAAAGCTAAGAGCATTGCATTAGAGTTTATAGAATACTCTCTGTCTGTCTCTCTCTCAGAAAATTATCTGAGAGATGATGCCAATCATGTTTATCCATACCAGTCTTGTCTTGATGAATGTTATTATTCTTTTCTGCTGCTCTACAGTATCATAGGATCAAAGAGAGCTACAAATAATGATCAGCTTAAGAAACAGAATAATAAAGCAAGAGGGATTTTTTTACCTTCCCTCCCTTCTTTGCCACTATGACCACCTTCCACTTTGAACAAATAAACCCATTGCTTATTGTAGAAGTACTTGTTATTTTACATGAGTTTTTCCATAGCAAAATATTTTTCCTGACAATACTTTTGTTAACACTGATTCTTAGACAAAGCCTGTTTTTATAGCATTATTATTTCCCATTGAAAATGCTCAGATCACTCAATCTCCCAGAAAGTAGCACAGCTCTCCTGAAAGACATTTATTTCCTATTAGCTGCAACTGTTAGGGCACTGTGGCATATCAAGTTTTTTCTTTTTCCTAATGTACTTTTTTATTGACTCCTTCATCCTAACTAAAATAAAATCTACTTCAGTTTAAAGATTTCCTTCAACAACAAAGCCTTTCTCATTCTCTTCTTTCAAGTTAACTTTTTTACCTCTACCATTGGTCTGTACTAAGAAAGTGACAACACACAAAAGGACAACAGAAAGATCTTTGGCACATATTAAGTCAGTTTTCTTATTCATTTTCTTTTCTGTAAACCAGGGACAGTATAAGAAAAATGGTTTGTAGCCTCTAAAGTTACCTGTGCCAAGAAAGACAGATGACTTTGGAAATAATGTCCATCATCAATATATCCTTCAACAGATTTTGCCAAAAAGTGAGAATCAAATTATGTGAGCTAGACAAAGCAAGCCACACCTTCCATTCAGTACCCATACTTAAGAAACTACCATGATATGCAAATTCTTGTATTCCATTGTCTCCAATTGACATAATGCTATTGTTCTAAATAGAAAAAATCTATAGCAATCTCTTTCTGTGTATCTGGCACCTGGCCAGTCCATCCAGGTTTCCAATTATATGTAATTTCTACTCATCTGTCTGAAGTGAATAAAATGGTATATAACATATGTATTAAAAAAATATAACTGACAAATTTCTTCTGCCAGATTTTTTTTAAAGTAACACATACACAAACACACACGAATTAAATATGTATGGAGTCATTATACTCAAAACAGATACATCATTATTCAGTTGGAGTTAACATAATGGAAAAACCAAAAAAGTGTTCCCACGACATGCAGTTTTAAGTCAATTTCTGGTTGTACATACCTGTGGCACATGATCCTTCTGACACCACAAGTATTTCACTCTGCTGTTTGCAAGCTGCCTGTCTCAAGTAGCACTCATTCTGATAGGTATCCCCATTGGAACCACACACTGGCACATAGTCACTGTTACACTGAAGAACATTAAAAAAATGTTAGAAAGCAGTGAATAGTACTAAGATAAACACAGTTTCATACAAACAGTTAAAAAGAAAGACATCCTCTACCTTTTTCAATTCAGTTGTATTTTGGGGTGACTTTTTCTAATATAAAATAATTATTTAGTGTTTTAAGAAGTATAATTCTCAGTTACTCAAAGAACATTCATTGTTTCAACAATCATTTATTAAGAAACTTCAGGTACTATGTATTATTAGGTGCTGAGAGGAATCTAAAGAAAAAAAAGTAGAACATGGTCTCTTGGACTCAAAAAAGCTTAGAATATAGAGTGGGGGGTATGACACACAGACAAATAACTATTATATAAAATAAAAAAGTAGCAAGTGCTATTCGAGAGTTGCAGACCCAATTTTATGAAAATGTGAATGAGAGAGAGATCACTTCTCAATAAGGGGATCATAGGATTATACATTTAAAAGTGGGAGGAATTTTAATGACCAGCTGTCTTATTTTATATTTCAATAAATGAGACACAGATAGGTGAAGTGATTTGCTCAGAGTCACCAAGCTAGTAAGAATCTGAAGGAGAAATGGAAAGCATATCTTCATGACTCCAAGTCCAATACTGGGCCTTATTCTTTGTAAACATGATATTTCATTATTTAAGGCTTCTTAGTGGGGTTTGCATTTCAGCTGGATCTTTTCATCTGGATGGGTGGCATTTCAAGAGCTGGAGATGAATTGGATATGGAGATCATCACTGGGAAATAAAATGGCATGACTATATGAATATTATTTTATCATTAAACAAGAACTATTTAGTGATAATGGTTGATTCAGTTAAACTCAATTCAGTGGGAAAAATAATTCATTTAAATTGACCAGTCAATTCAGGTAAGGTGAATGGACAGGGAGCTTGAAGTAGACATAGATGAGAAAATAATGGGTTCATTTTCTAGCCAATTAACAAGAATTTATTAAGTATTTTCTTCGTGCCTGGTACTGTGCTAAACACTGGGGATACAAGGAAAGGAACAAAAATTTATGTGTTTATAAGAGCACTAGATTTATTATCAGAAGAACTGTTTGTATTCCAATTTTACAACTTAATATATTTTATAATGGATAGAGCTGCAATTAGAAGTTATGAAGACATGAGTTCAAATCCAGCCTCTGATAATTATGAGCTGTGTAATCATGAGAAATCACTAAACCTGAGTGCCAGTTTCTCCTTTTCTAAAATTAGGATTTTTCTTTATGATACTCTTCTCACACTATTGCCATGTTGACAGAATTGAATAAGTGCTTTGCAAACATAAAACCATTGTGGAAATACCAATTAAGTATTTATTATTTATTATTATTATAAATACATGTCTCTAGGCAGATAATTTCAACTCTCTTGTCCTCATTTTGTTCAACCATAAAATGAAAGAATTAGACTAAATCAGAAGTTCTTAAAAATTCTGTGATCTCTTTAGCAGTCTGGTGAGGTCTATGGACTGAACAACTCTTCAGAATGGTGCTTTAAAATGCATGATACAATAACATAATTAAAAACAAAGATGATTATACTGAAATACAGTTTTAAATTTTTTTTAGAAGTTCATAGTTCTCAGGTTAATACGCCTGTTAGATGATCTCCAAAGTCTCTTTCAGTTTTAATTTTATAATTACTTTTTATCTCCTACAATGTCCACCTGGGTTCTTAGAGGATAATATGGGATAGTGCTTGTGTGTGTGTGTGTGTGTGACATTTTTTCCAAGTTTGAAGTAAAAAGCATTTAATAAAAATCTGAAAGCTTCATTTCAATTTTTTAAGCACTAACGTTTTAAGAGTTCTTACTGTAAACTTAACCATCAACAAAAAACATTTTAATATTCAAAGAAGAAGAGATAAGAGGATTGTATAAGAAACAGTGAATGTTCTGTTATGTACCATTTTGTAAAGACACACACAAATGTATATTTAGTTAACCAAGATAGCAACAAAATTCAAGCTATCAATTAAATATTTTTCCAAATATCCTAATATTCATTACTGGTGAGCTAAAATTCCTGATAACCAAATGTTCTCCATTTCTTTGGTAAGTCATCAGCAGATGGTGTAACATGGTGAAAAAAATATTGGATGTCAGGTGATTTGGGTTAAAGATCCCAGTTTGGGCTCTTTTCTAGCTGTCAGAACACAATCATATTATCTAACCTCCCTGAGCCTCAGTCTCTTCATCTATAAAATAGAAACAATGAGTCTGCATTCCTCAAAACACCATATTAATGATTTATGATTTTGTGGCATTTTCAGGAACACAAGAAAATAACACAGGACTAATTAAAACCATATCTCAGTATTCTAAACTATTTAATGCATATATTCTGTGAAAAAAAGGATATATATTCTACTCGCTTATTTAAAAAAAACACTCCCCCCCCAAAACCTTTTAATAATGAAAATTAGGCAACCAATGACATTGTTATTATAAATAATCACACTCAGAGGTATTAGAAATACTTGGCTGTGTCCTATACCTGCTAATTATACCAGGGATGTCATTATCCCATGATTACAACATTACCAATATGCCTCATTGTTTAATTATAACAAATATAATGACTGAGGTGATCATTTACAAATGATTACCTGTTTAAAAATAAGAAAATAATTTTAAAATAATTTTTAAAATACTCTGAACTTTGTTTTTTTACATTCAAGTATCTGAATTTTTGATGCAATGACAATATATAGCATGTAAAATAAACCAAGAATATACTGATATGAGAAATTTGTAATCTATCTACATAAGAATGGTTATAAAAGGAAATTAAGATATAATTATAACATTTCAATTTAGCAAACTTTCACATAAAAATATAGAATATAAAAATGTACAATAACTGGGTAGAGCGATCACTTGTTTAAGCCCCAAATAATATTTCTTCTTATAGTATATTTCTTTACAAATTCTGGATTCATAATGAAAACTTTGCTATGGTAACTCTCACTCAGTGTGATAAGATAGCTAGAAGTCTCAGTAGAAAGAGCCTTGAGTCTGGAGTCAGGAAAACTTGAATTCATATCCTGCTGAAGGTATATACAATCTGCATGACCCTGGGCAAGTCACTTTAATCACTGTCTGCCTCAATTTTCTCAACTGTAAAATGGGGGTAACAATAGCATCTACCTTCCAGGGTTGTTGTGTAAACATTTAGCACAGTGCCTCGTGAATAGGAGGTGCTTTAAAAAGTCTTTTTTCCCTTCCTTCCTTTCTGCCTTCCCTGCTTGCCTTCTCTTCTTCACATTAAGAATCTACTACTCTGCAGTATAGAACTTCAGGGTGAATCAGCTAAGAAATTCATAGGAAAGCGCAGCTGGGATAGCAACTATTTTCTCTTAAGCTAGTAACAAATCTTTCTCCCAAAATGCCTAGCAATACAAATTAATGTGTAAAAAAAATCTTCTTTTAAGTTATAACCTATATATTGTAATACATCCTCTAAAAGGGATCTTCCTTCATGGTGCCCACACTGATGATCAGAATCTCACTGGTCTCCTATTTAGGTTTATAAATATTGGAGGAAGAGACCAAATGGTAAAAAAATCATTTCTGTATAGTCCTATCATTATTATAGTCCTATCATTCAGATCTAATACAATTAAGACTTTATGTAGGACAAAGCAAGATGAAGAACTGATCTTCCTATTCTATAGGTGGCTCTGACCTCTCTGAAGATGTACAATGTTTGTAGAGCCACTCTTCTACACCCCCAACCTTTTTCTCCTTTTAAAAAAAATTGGAAAAAGAATAATTTTATAATACAAGGTTGTAAAGCTAGAAGAAATGAAGTAGTCAGTATTTGAAATAGTGTGTTAAGTTCTGGATGCTACAGTCTATAAAGGATATTATAAGCAAGAGAGCATACAGAGGATGATGAACAGGACCTTGATGATGAAGGGCCTTGAGATCATGCCATATAAAAATCTGAATAGGTTACAGAAGAGAAGACTTTTTGGATTGGTGGCAAGGTTAAATAACAGTTGTCAAGTTTTTGAAAGGTTATCATGTGAAAGAAGAAAAGGATTTGGTCTACTTGGACACAAAGGGCCGAACCAGATTTCAAATTATAGGGAGGTAAATTTAATCTGGTTGTAAAAAAAATTAATAAGTTAATTTTTTCTAAAGTTGAATGAATTGACCCTGGATGTGATAGGCCCTTCCTTAGGTCTTCAAGAAGAGGCTTAAAGATTATCAGGGATTGTGTAGAGCAATTATGAATGCTAATATGCTTTCAAATTCCCATATTATGTAATTTTATGAGAAAGACACATGAAGAGGAGTTTTCTGATTCCATAGCTAGGGGGAAACTCAAGGATGAGAGGAATAGAATATCAATAGGAGTTAAACAGGATCCTATGAATCTCACAGTGGCAAATGAGACAGCAGTAGGGAAGACGGGACAACTCTTGCATTGTGTAGCTCTTCATCTCCAACTCTAAATACAATGTTGTGTCAAATAGATTTGTGATGCAAGATTTGCATTATAAATGATCTATAATTCTATGGTTGACCTTACCCATCAAGTTCAACACAGTGAAACAAAGTAGAGCTTAGGGGGGAGAGGGTTATTTGTTATCTTTCACTAAGTCCTGGAGCACAATTCTGATAAGCATTTTAAAACATCTAGGTAAACACATAAAATGTTGTATGCCATTTTTGAGTAACACTAGCCAGATATGAGTTGTCTTAAAAACTCAAGCTGCCAAGTTCCTTGTGAAGCCAAGGGATTTGTATGGTGTAGAAAGAAATTTAGAGTAGATTATTATCACGATAATTTTTGGCACCAAATAACTCACTCTATTCATAATCATTAATATGAGTAACAGAAAGAAGGATCATGATTTTGACATTAACGTCCTTAGTTAGGTAGGAGATTGGGTAGGCCCTGTTTTCTTTTTGTTGGTTAAATCTAGCATTTAGAATTGTAGTTTTCAGTGCCTAAAGCAGAGGTTTAACAAGTCAATGAATATAGTTCTAGGGGACTATCAACTTGGGATTTTTTTTGACATTTTGATAGCTATTTCAATATGATTGGTTTCCTCTCTAAATCATATATATATATATACATATATATTATTTAATACATTTTTAAAACATTATTCTGAGAAGAGCAACAAACTGACAAGGGGCTTCATGACATGCAAAAAAGTTAAGAAGTCATGGCCTAAAGAAATCCTAAAGGTCACATAGTCAAATATGATCATTTTTACAGATTGAGGAAACAGAGGCCCAGAGAGCTGAAATTACTTTTTCAAAATCACAAAATGGGTGGGTGGCAAAATTAGACCTAGAATCCTAATATCATAACTCTTATTTCAGTCACATTATTTTGTCCTGAAAACATGTCACCTTGAATGAATTGCTCAACAATTAAGTATTTCACAACTTTGTGCCCTCAGTTTCTCCATTAAAAGCAGGAAGACTCCTACTTGTAAATGTGTCAGGGAAATTTTAGAAGGTAACAAAGCCATGTCTTCGAAGTTCTTTGAAATCCTTAAGTGAACAGGTCTTTCTTTCATGGAATATACTTTAAATAGCACATTTGCATCTAATATAAGTACATTTGAAATAGAATTCTTAAAAAAGTAAAGGAGAAAAAGGGTTGTTATGGATCTCTCCTGCTTGTAAATAGGACAGGTTCTGTGGTTAAATATGCCAAAGTTACTTGAAGAGTTTGTTTCCTTAAGACTGTGAATTTACCTAGTAATTCAATGTCTTTTGAAATCAAATACAGTTTTCTCAGAATGTTTTTCATCATTCGTCTGCTGGATTTTTCCTTATTTCATTTCCCTAATTATTATCCTAATAGGTGAAAGTAAAGGAATAAAAGTCAAGAAAGGAAGACTCAATTAGATGACCCACAAACATAAGGTGGCATTCGTTCTTCAAATAAAAACATAATTTGCGTGGGAGAGAGACATTTCAAATGGCTCATTGTTCACATGGTTAGACTAGGATTCTTTCTGTTTGTGTTCCCAAAAATGTTTACCTTCATTAAAATTGACTAGTTAGATGAAGTACTCATGGAATTTTATACATTCTAGGATCTTATATCCCAGTTATCAAAAACTCAGGTAAATAATGACTTAAGGGGTTCCTGCTATGTTTCTATTATAGTGTAGAGGGTAGAGAGAAGCCTGGTCATGGTATCTTGTCATCTTACATATTATATTTATTCATTCCTTGAACATATATAAAACAAAATGACATGACTCTTCTAATATTATCAGAAAAGTTTACCCTTTTAATGTGAGAGTATGTAGAACTCAAACATAGCTTGCTGAATGAAAATATTTAGCATTGCAAGTTGTGAAAATGTTTAAATTAACTTGAAATCAAATGACAGCTGAAAAGATAATTTCCACTCTGACAGCATCAGAGTAGGATACAGTTATATACTTAGTGACATTGGGGTAAACATGATTTGTGGGCAGTCTATGATGCTAGATTTTTTTCTATACACTTTATTTTCTAATATGAGACTGACCAGTGGGTTCAGGTGTGGTCAGTCATTTTTCAATCATCTTTGTCTATTCATGACTTCCCCATTTGGTGTTTTCTTGGCAAAGATACTGGAGTGGTTTGCCATTTCCTTCAACAGCTCATTTTACAGATGAGGAAACTGAGGCAAACAAGGGTAAGTGATTTGCCCAGGGTCATACAGCTAGTAAGTGTCTAAGGCCATATTTGAACACAAGAAGATGAATTTTCTTGACTCCAGACCTGCTGCTCTATCTACTGCATCATCTAGCTACCCTGTAGGAAAGTATTTAGTATATTGAAAACCTCTCTATATTTGCACTAAGATACTGCAAAATGGATAACTTTTAAATACCAGGTTATCACCCTTTGTAAGTTCTATAGAGATGGGAGAATATGCAAATATTTAAGATTCTATCTTCTTATTAAAATAATTTATATTGCTTTTATTTTGTCAAGACTTATGATTTAACTGGTATAGGGAATTTGTTAAAAACAGAAAACCCTTTCTCTACGAGTGCAGATCAGCCACAAAGAGTCTTAGAGAGTTTCCTGGCAACACTGAGACTCTAAGTAATTTTTCCAGAGTCACTTAGCCTTTGTCAGAGGTAGGATCTGAACCCAGGTCTTTCTGGCTTGACTTTGAGGAATCTCTTTATCTACTACTCAATGAAGCTTCTCTTTAAATTGCTTTAGTTCTTAAAATTATTCTTCAGTGAAATTTTACAGTTGGTAATCTTAAGTTTGTTTTGATAATGGAATGGAATAAGTATTTAAGTGTTTACTAAGAGACAGGCACTGCTAAGCTACACATGAGCTGAAAGTTCCAATGGAATATTTCCACATTAATGCTTTGAGCAGAATATTTCTTTGTACTTATTCACAGCCTTTTCTTTGAAATCTTTCTTTTGGCCAGTAATAATATAATACCCTTTTAGGAAGGGAAAGATTTGTGCTCATGTTTAAAAAAATAGGGGAAAATTTACATCTATAACAACCAAATCTCAGAGGAGTGAAGAAAGGGAACAAGCATTTTTTGAAGGCCTGTTATGTGGCAGGCACTGTGCTAAACCATTTGAAAGTTTTATCTCATTTGTTCCCTCTCAATAGTCTTGGAAGGTAGTACTATTATTATCCCCATTTTAGAGTTGAGGAAATTGAGACAGATAGAGATTGTCACTAGTAAGTGTCAGAAGTGGCCAGCTAGAAGTTTAAATAGTATATAGGAAAACAGATTTTCATCCCTTTACTCTAGATGGTAGGAGGAGGAACAAAGAAAGATAAATTAATTACATTCAAGAGAATTCTAGAGACAGTAAAGATGAATAGAAAACAACAAAATCTGGAACAATGAAAGCATAGCTTAAAATACACTATTATCTTTTCTGCAACAAATATTTTAATCTTGATCACGATGTTCTTTTTGCTATGCTATGAGGTTTGGGGCTGGATCTATCTTTTCAACCCCAGAGCTGTTTTCTCCTGTCTGACTGACCTCTCATCATAGCACAAGCAATAAATAGAGTTCCATACAATGCAAAGAATTTGAAATGATACAAGCACCAAAAGGTACCCAATTACATTTTGATTGAAAACTCAGTTTTATCAGTCAAAGGAGAACCCTTCTTCCAATTATATTCAGTTAGACACAAATGCACTGGAATGACCAATAGTTACAAAATAATGCGAAAAGTAAACTTAACTTCCTACCTGTTTTACTTAAATCCATTATTTATAATAGTTCAATAAATGTTATTCCAATCAACATAGTTTACATTCACACAACCTCTCTAGATTGAAGAATTATTCTGCATTCGATTTTACCAAAGCTTATCCATTTATAGATTCCCTAGATGCCCTCTTTCTTTAGATAAAGAATTCTGACTGTAACATATATTAGTCCTGGTTCATTTCTACAGCTCATTGGTCTATTCTTAATTACTTGTGGCTGTCACAGGATTGAAGTATGGATACCCCAAACTCAAAAGTAATAAAAAGAGAACAAAGCCATCTCTTACCCAATGACTTTCCCAAGGCTTTTCAAATAAATTAACTAATTCTCGAATGTTAGAAAATGGAAAATTCTGTTTCTCCGTCTCATGTAGATTATTGAAAGAAGCTAAGTATGTGGTCTTGAGTGGTATGATTTCTGAGGAGCACACATTCATTGGTGAACAATATTACTATTAGTTTCTCTTCTACTACATTGTCTAGATGTCAGTGGTCTGGCCTCACCAATACTTGCCCACCAGTAGGTGGTGCACTTTGCAAATGTCAATAGCTATATGGTGTATTCTTGGGGGGGAGGGGCAAAAAAAAAAAAGCTTTTGGCTTATTTGAATGTCATTTTGCCTACAAGTGTGAAATCTCTTAAAATTTATCAAAGATAAATGGAATTAAATTCCAAAACACTTTGATTTAGCAATCCTAATACTAGATAGCAGACTGAATATTGGGGATAGGAGAGCTAGGCGAAGTTTTTGTTCCGACACTGTCTAGCTATATGAACCGTCAAGTTAAGTTAATCACTTTGGGACTCAGTTTCCTCATCTATACAATGAGGATGTTGAACATGGTTTGGGTTCCTTCTAAAATGTTATGATGTTTTATGAATTTGCTCTTAGTCTCTTTCAAGTTCTTGATATTTTTCTCTATTCAAATTTTTTTTTAATTTTTCATATATTTTGTAGCCTTGGGAGAGGTTTTTTTTTTAAACTTTCATTCACCTATGTGTGCTTAAGTCATGGCAAATTAGAAGATAGTTTTTGACCATCTTAAAATACCATAGTTCCCTGGGGGAAAAAATAAAGAAAGCAGGGTTGTTTAAGTGACAGCAGTATATGTATCTACCTACCCATCATCTATCTGCTATTTGAGCTTATCTGTGCATAAAAATGTATACATACATACATATATATAAATATAAACATCTTAATAGCAATATTAGATGGTATAATTTATATGAACACCCCCATAATTGGAAAATGACCACAAATACCACTAAGGAGAGTATCCAACCTTTCAACATTTTGACTTGGAGCATTAAACAAAGTGCAGCTCTTTCCTCTTGGGGAAATCTGTGCCCTTTTGAATTCCTTGTTAGCACTAACTGAACGAAAATCTATCAGAAACTGAAAACATTTTAGAAAGTTCCTCATAAAGGACAATGAATTATGATTATGATTCAAGAATAGGATGCTTATCAAATTATCAAAGATAGTTTTTAAGGAACATTCAAAACAAGTTCACCACCACCAGATGAAAGATCTGGAGCAATGAAACCTGAGGACACCAAGACATTCTGATATCACCTAAGATTAGGTAAAAAGGCATAGAAGCTTAATCTTGCTTTAACATCACAGAAGCACAATATGAATCTTTGTATCTAAAAGAACATTTATAGCTACAACAACTGCATTTTTCCCCTCAGTAGACTTATGTCTTCTTGACATCATCTGGCTCTCCTGCTAGTTTTTTCATTTGGTGCCAGATTTCCCCTTAATATGTAGAATTATAATTTGCCAAGTGCTGGGTTGTAAAAGAAAATGCCTACTTTGAATTACCATTGATGAATTAAAGAATGAAAGTGCCAGATTTCTTACCTTGAACTGACAGACACAAGTCACACTATCTCCAATTCTTAAACACTCCCCATCAAATTTACAGGTATTGGTGTCACAAAGGAAGAGATCATTTTCTCTATCATCATAACCTTAAATTTAAAGAGAACAACATTCAAATTCAGCCATGAGAAGGATAATGCAATCGTTTTTTTTAACAGCAAAAAAAATATTGTCATTTTTAAGCCTTTAAAAAAGTTCCTGCCCCACCTCCATTTAATGACCACTGGCATATAATACAAGGGATATTTGTTACACTAAAATTTGACTTTAATAATTAATACTATTTTCTGGTTTTCACATATCCTTTCCATTTTATGTTTCTCTTTATAGATCTACTTTGGTGCCTATTTTAATTTAGGGTTGGAAGGGAAGGGGAAGCTAGAAAATCCTACTTATTCCTTTGCCCTATCATTCCTAAATTAAGTAGACTTAAAAGTTCATAGTTTTGATGAAGGTTAGTCTTTCGATTCAAGGTCTTAAACAACTCCTTCTTTGGAATTCCTCCAGACAATGAGGAAACAAAGCCCCAATAATAAAGATAAACAGGCACAGTGTTTTCTGTGATGGTCTGTCTCATTCAAATGAAGATTGATTACCTCTAAGTTAACAGGAGAGGTGCCAGGTTCTTCACAAGCTGCTGAGAAAACCAGCTCCTTCCCTTTAGTTCCTATAGACATACTAACAGATCTGGCTAAAGATGCAAGTCTTTATTGCCAACACCAATTCTGTATTTCAGCTACTTGTTATTCTTTCTCAACATATAGTTAGATATTAAAAAAAACAATTATATCAGACTTCAGACCCATTAAGATTGAATACTATTGATTTTTTAGGTTATTTAGTGGTCCTGTAATGCCATGTATTAAAAGTGAAAAGGCAAATGCATAATGGAACTTATTCTTTGTAGAATTACAATTAGACATATCTAACACAAAGAGAAGTTAAAGGGAACACTTCTGAGGTTTGTTCAATTGCCTTATTTAGACATTGATAAAACAGCACAAAGGCATGGCTTGCTGACCCAAATGTCAGAACTCAGGAAAGGTCAAATTTACTTCATGAATGATAAATTATCATGGAAATCTTACTTTTTTTTTGTATCTTGGTTTTTACATCTGTAATGGCCAACTATCCTCTTTCAGACTCTAGGTTTCAGTTACTAATCTCTCCAGAGCTGATGTACTAACTACTAAAGTCAACATCCACCCAGGAACAAGACTTTACTAAGAGTTAGAGACTTAGTTACACTTAATAATGTTTACATAAAGATCAAAATATGCATTTATTAAAAAGGAAGTTCAACTAAGCATTGAGAGAAATACACAAACATATACTAAAGCAAAGGGTCTCCAGTGCCTTTGAAATAGGATAACAAGATACGGTATAATAATGCTGGAATTTTGAAAATACAAAGCAGGTTTATGAATTCAGTGACGTCTAATTTCAGCCTTTTTCTTCTTTAATTGGTAGATGTCATTAGTAATTTAGTGTAAAAGGGAGGGAGGAAGCCTCATTAAACCTCATGAAATCTAAGCAACTGAGGTACCACCACCAGGATGTTTCTTTTGGATCTTGCCCTCTGCCTTACTTGTAGCTATCCGTGCAATTGTGTGTGTGTGTGTGTGTGTGTGTGTGTGTGAGTGAGTGAAACACCAGTCTGAAAGACACATTGTATATTTATTTTCTTAACTTCCCTCTGGCAATTATAGGTTTCCGTGTGCAAAAAAAACAAAAAACAAACGGATACATCTTTTAGCTAGAAAACTAAGTCTTTTCAAGCCGAAGCAAAAAGGTGTGTGTGGGGAGAGGGGAGTAAAGGGGTGATAAAGAGACCTTTACTCAAAATCTTTTCCGATCAGATACCGGATCCTAGACCATAGACGAGCACATCCTCCTTGCACTTTTGCAAGGGATCAGCGGTTCTCAAACAATCACAGTATGATTTATTACTGTCTCTCTCCCAAAGTTATTTGACTCATCTTCTAGCCTTACTTTTTTTCAGGATGAAAAAGGGGCTGTGTGAGTATGACACAATGGAATTGTGGTGGATTCCGTGAATACACAAAATTATCCCATCGGTTTCTCCGAAAAAACTGATCAGTTCAAATTGAAGTGTTGGGCTGAGAGGACTCATTCATATATCCAACACTTTCTGTCGTCCTCATCCAACACTCTCTTATGTACTTCCCCCCCCCAAAAAAAAAAAAATTAACAAGAGGTGGATGCGCTCTCGGTGGTGTGAAGGAGCGAGCTACAAGGGTTTGAGAAGGTTTGAGAAGGAAAGAGTAAAGGGATGGGTGAGTGGAGAAATACGAATGTTGAAGATGACGCTCCCCCCCTCCCCCAGCACCTTTTCTAATAAACGGTTTGAGAACATTTGGTTTGTAGCTTACCAGAACAGTTCCAGCCGGTAGGCGTTTGACAGTCACTTAAGGAGGTAGGGAAAGCTGCAAGTTTCACGGGCCGGGCAATGATGAGTAACATCACCGGTAGCAGCAGCAGCCAGCAAAAGCCATCGCAAAGTGTCCAGCTGCTACACTGCCGCGGGGATTCCCAGAGCACCATGACTAGTTCACTCAACTCTGCAGCTGCAAAAAGGCTCTCCCCAAAACCAAACGATCGCTGAGTCCGGGGACAGAGCTACTGAGCATCCCAGGGCCCCCGGCAACAGCAGCGGCGGGAGCAGCGACAGCGGTAGCAGCAGCACCCAGCGTGAAAGCATCCAAGCCCTCGCATGATCCTGAGAGTTTCAGCAACATTCAGTGACCCAGCTCAGCCCAGGGCGCGAGAGGGTCGTCAGCGGAGGTGCAGCAAAGATGCAGGCAGCCACTGCCATAGGGCAAGGCTCTCCTAAAAGGAGGAGAGGACAGAGGCGGGATACAGGACAAGGATAAGGAGGAGGGAGAGTGCAAGGCTGGAGAAGAAGAGAGCAAGAGCTAGAAGGAGCAAAGGGAGAGTCAGTCACCGCGCTCCGCAGCCCAGCAGCCGCCTCTCCCGCTCTGCCGCCCGCATCCCTCTGGCGTGGGGGAAGCAGCAGGTCCTCAGCCCGCCTGGGATCACGTGGGAGGAGGCAACCGGCCCCTGATTGGCGAAGCGGGATGCAGGTCCCGGGAGGGAGGGGTAGGCTGGGAGGTGGAGGAAAGAAGGAGGAGGAAGAGGAGGAGGAGGAGGCAGCGGCGGCGGCAGACGCCACAGAATGACTTGTGCGGCGCTGGCCGGCAGGTTGCGAAACCTAGGACTTTGCCCAGGCGAGGACTCGAGGTGTTTGGAGGACCAAGGCGAAACTGTGTTTCTCTCTCAACCCCCTGCCTGGCTCCCTACTCTAAACCTTCCCACGCGCAAGCCCCAACCAACTCCCAATGCAGCGCCCTGCCTGCCTCTCTGTTGACCCTGGTCGGCCTTCGCCCTGCTCGGCCGGGTGGTGTCCCTCTGAGTTAGCTATAGTGGGGACGTAGGTGGTTGGTTGATGGTGAACACCGCAGTGGTGAGAGTGAAGGGAACAGAACGGAGCTATCCTGCTAGAGCCTTGCACTCAAGTGTTCTGACTGGTGGGGTTTTGGAACAGTCTGAAGGGTTGGAATAGAGCAGTGTGATGCTGCCTCTCCGTGGGCGCTGAAAGGGGACAGTGGCTCCCTAGGGCGGGTGGAGGAAGCTGGGAAGAGAAGAACAGATCTGTCCCGACTGGGGCAGTGGTTTTCTCGTGAGTCTGCAACGCTGCGGATGCTTCCAAGGCTGGCAGGACTGTACTGTTCGCTCTTCCCCTTCCTACTTCCATCTCTCTCTTCCCCTTCCTTCTTTCCTGTCTTCCTCCCTCTTCTCCCCACCCCACCCCCCAACTTCACTCCCCCAGCCAACCCAGAGTCCGGGATAAGCAAAGGTTCCCCACCCACATACACTTTTTCTCAAGTCAGGAGCAGCTACGGGAATCTGATTTATCTGTCCATCTGTGAGGTGGTGGCAAACAGTTAGAAGGTCAGATCTGGCTCGAACAAGTAGGCAGGGAAATGAGAGGGAAACCAGGAGGGATTGAGGCCCCTCCAGAAAAGCAACGGGTGGGCGTGCACAGTGCCGCAACAGTGAAGCGGACGACTGGGAAATGCAGGTTCACTGTGGCATGCGGGGCGGGTTTTACCCTCAAACGTTTAACGCAGATCTGGTACTTGGATCATGCCAGTTACCTCAGGGATGTGAGAATGTAAAACTCTGCAGGAGCCTCTCTCTGTATTTGCCTCTTTCTCTCACTCCAGCAGGCGACTTGCAAACCGGGTTGCCAGGATCCGCCTTTCGCCTGCTGCATTCTTAGCACAGTTAAACACTTTTGTGCCTAATGACATTTTAGTTGCTAGTAACTGGACTGTGTAGTTACTAGAGAGCTTTCCGGGACACAAGCCCCCTTTCCATTTTGACCTCTGGTCTTTATTGCTTTTATAGTATTTGTCGCATCAAACGGGGCAAAGTTTTGGGGTTTGGGTTTGTTGGTTTATTTTCCTCCTTTCTTTCTCCTTTTTCCCTTCTCTTTGCAACGGGTTTAATGGTTATTCAGACAAAGCTTCCTTCACTTCTATCCCAAGTTCCGTATTTAGAAGGGGATTGATTGTTTTTACAGCATGGTAGGTAATTAGCTTCCATTTCTAGTCACAAAAAAGAGACAGCAACATACTTATTCTGTGAACAACAACTCTGTTCCTAGCAGCCACCAGCAGAAAACAAATTGTGCTAGAGCTCTCCTTTTGAGTACCTTAACCTCCAACCCCCTCCCATTCCCTTGCTTTTTAACTTCTCCTTTGAGAGACTTGATCGTGCAGCACCTTGGTGTCTCAAGGGAATCCAAAATTATCCTACTATATGAAACCCATCCCATTAGCCTACAGCCCCGCCTCTGCCCCAACACATATGTGCTCTCCCCGGACCCCACCCCCATCGCCCCCTTGTTCTGCACCCCTCCCCAAGGATTTCTGAATTACACAGTGACTCTCAATCCTGGCAATTAAGCTGCGGATCCTCACATTCTGGTCTGTGGCATCTCTCTCCTTACCGAAAAAGACTCCATTAAAACAAATCAATCTGACCAGACGTTGGAAGCATCAGAAAATCGGCTTCTAGATGTAGCAGCTAAATCCTTTAAGGAGGAGGAATGCCCATTAGATAGAACTGCCATCGGATATTGCAAAAACACGGAATTGCAGATCTTGCCTCCTGCTGCAGCCTTTTAACAGAAGCCGTAGCATAAATATAAGTTTAATGTAGATAGAGATTTAGTAACTCAACAGTAAGCAGGCAAGCATGTTTCATTTTCCGTAGCAGCGCTAGTGTGGCAACTAATCAAGTTTATGAAAATAAACCATGCATTAAACTAAAGGGAAAGTCCTTAAAAGTGTTTATGCAGCAATTATGATAATATAACCAAACCTGGTAGGATTTCAGTACTGGGCTATACAAACAGGATCTTCATTCAACCTCTTGGCAAATTGAAAGTAAAATTACTATTGAATTTTATGCTAAGTAAATTCTGGCATGCTTACTAAGCATATGTACTCCTAATACGTCTTCCTCCCTGCTTTCCCCCTCCCCATGTAACTTAAAGCTCCAATATAATTAATTAGTGGTTGTGAATGGTTAGCAAATATAGTTACAACCATTGAGTCCTTTTTAAAAAATCTAAATAATTAAGCAGTTTAAGCAAAACCATGCTAATTGGAATGCTCTGGTTTTATACTGCCTATTTGATATTGACTGTTATGATGCCACCAGGAAAAATTCTAAAACTGGCAGGCACCACCATGTGGCAGAAGAACATCAGTCACTAAATACAGCCTCCTTGATTTGTTGAAAAAGTAAACAGAAATGCACATTATTCGCTTTAGTCTTATCCTTAGGTATGAAATAAGTAGATAGACACTAAAATGGATAGAAATGAGAAAGCAATTGAGAACATCTGCTTTTCTCTTTTAAAGTTCAGGGATGAGTGGTCTTATTATCATTGTTTTGGGGGTATAGTTCGTTAACTAGACCAAAGATTGCTCATCTTAAGTTTTTTTTTTTTTAGTTGAAGGAGTCATCATATGAAAGAATAGGAAAAATATTCATTTCATTTAAATTTAAGCAAATCCTCCAAGGTTTAAAGAGTGCTCTTTGACACACACCCAAGTCTGGCTTGATTGTGATGGTATATTCATAACCTAGTATTTTAAAGTAGCAGTCAATTAGAAACCTTTTCCAGAAAATTTTCATTCCCCATCCTCTCCACCCCCCCCCCAAAAACACAGATATCTCAGATAGGTATAAAAACATAGGGAAAATATTTGGTTACTACAAGAGTCAAGGGTCGATAAACCCAGTTGGAAAAGGTAAGAATGACTTGACAATCAAGTCTTTCTTCTGCCTCTTTCTTATGTGACACTTTGGATGCTGATGCTTCTACTTAGCCTCTAGGTAGTGAAATGCAGGAGGAAGTAAGTCAGTTACATCAAAGACTTTTATTTTCTAAGGAATTAGTAGGGTTCAGTCACATTTCTGAGCAAATCTATACAAAAATTATGGAGACAGAATTGCGTTTCTTTGGAATGACTCCTACAGAGAGACCTGTTAAAGCAGTCTGCAATCAAGCTCTTGGTATATGGAAATTATGTTGCAAAATGGTTCATCTTCTCCCTCAATTCACTCTTCTAACTTCTCTACCTCTTAGTCAATATCCTTGCCCACTCAAAAGATGCTTCCACCTTCTGAGGCCCACTTGGCTGATTGATGAATTCCTGTCCTGATCACAATTCATGCAAGATTCCAACCATACTCATATAACTCCTAGCTCAACTTACTCCTTGGACTGTTCCATTCTCTTCTCCTATAGAACTTCTTCCTCTCTTCCATGCTTACCAACTTCTCTTCATGTTATATCTTCCCTCATTAGAATGAAAACTCCTTGAGAG
Source organism: Petaurus breviceps papuanus (assembly GCF_028583685.1). NCBI lineage: Eukaryota > Metazoa > Chordata > Mammalia > Diprotodontia > Petauridae > Petaurus > Petaurus breviceps. The sequence goes on along the minus strand of NW_027187348.1, from coordinate 18,949,583 downwards.
TAGTTCCCAGCATGTAGCACAATGCCTGACGTATAGTAAGTACTTGATAAATCTATGTAGTGACCCTAGCTAGCATAAAGCAGAAGGACATCTACTATTTACAATCTTTGCATCCATATTGCCAGAGCTTAAATCTTTCCTTTTAAGAGAGGGAGGGAACAAGTACTTGTATAGCTCCTACTTTGTGCCAGGTACTGTGATATGTCCCTTTGAAGTAGGTGGTATTATTATAGCCATTTTACCGTTGAGGAAACTGATGCAAACAAAGGTTTAGTGATTTGACTAAGATCACACAGCTAGTAAGTTTCTGAGAGCAAATTTGAACTTGCACCTTCCTGACTCCAAGTCTTGCTCTTTATTCGATGTGCCACCTAGCACTCCTATCCTTTTAATATGCTGATATATTGTCCTCTTCCTTGTGCTATCTGAAGTGGTATGACATTAAAATATTCTGGCTGTGACATTCTTTGAAATTCCACCTGATTTAAATCCAAAGGTCTGCATCTTATTATTATTGTAAAAAACAAACCTTAGTTCCTTCTTTAAATATATATGTTGGATTGAATAACCCTCTAAGGTCCTATAGAGCTCTAAATCTATTATCTTAAAATTTCTAGGATAGAAGTTGGTTATATAGAGGAATAGTATCCCTTTGAAGTGAGAAAGTAGGAGACACTCCACTCTCTGAACCTCTTCCTTCTTTTACTGACTTGTTAAAATATAAGGGAGTTAGCACTGGTAGAGGTTTGTTTGATTCAGAAGCTTGGACTTTAAACGTAAGTATTGCAGGATTTCACTGGTACTCTGGGGGTCATCTCAGAATCCCCAAATATTTGAGCCTTCTAGGGGGGACCTCAGAAGTCTGTATAGTCCAAACCCTACCTAAACAGGCATCCCTTGTACAAATCCCTGTAAATAATCAAAGCTAGGTGGTAGAGCATTGGGTCTAGACCAAGAAAGCACTGATTTCACATTTGGCCTCAAACATTTAAGTAGCTGTTTGACCTGGGCAAATCACTTAATCTGTTTCACTTTTCTCAACTCTAAGATGGGATAATAATAGCACCTACCTCCAAGGGTTGTTATAAGGATCAAAAGAGATGATATTTGTAAGGGCCTTAGTGTTTGACAATAGTAGGCACTTTATTAATTCATGTTCCTTTCCCTTCACTTCACTAAAAGGCCTCCGGTGATGGGGACACTCATTACCTTATAAGTTATTCCATTTTATTTTTTGTATAGTTCCAATTGTTATAGTGTGTATATGTATATATGCACATTATATATATGCATGTATGCATACACATATAATATGTATGTATGCATACATATATAATATATATGTATGCATAAATGTATAATATGTATTGTGTATATATAGTCTAAATCTGTTTTTCTGAAACATTTTCTATTTGCTCCTAACTTAGCCTTCTGGGGCCATAATAGAGAGACTTTAATCCTTCCTCCATATGACAAATCTTCAAATAATTAAAGACAGCTATAATCCCCAACTTCCTTACCTGCCCTTTCACCCTTCCAAAATTGCATTTTTAAGGTAAACATCCCTATTTGCTTCAACCAATTCTCGTATAGCATGGTTTCCAATCTCCTATCACTCTCTTGTGAATGTTCTCTCACTTGGAAATGTCCTCCTTAAAATACATAAATTCCAGGTTTGTTCTGGTCAGCAAGGCTCTTGTTCTGTGTTCTATGCTTCTATTAATACACATCAGCTTTTTGACTGCTATGTCACTTTCTTGATTCATATTGCCATTGAAGTCCACTAAAGAACTTTGATCTTCTCACACAAACTCTTGTCTAGTAATGCTTTCCCTGTCTTATACTTATGCAACAAATTATTTTAAATCAAATAAAAAAGACTTTACATTTATTACCATAAAATTTTATCTTAAGTCCTGCATTCTAGCCTGTTGGAACTTTTTTGAATCAGCATAATGATAACATCTAGCAACAGTTTTACAACTTTAACAACAGTTTAAATCAGCAGTTTCTGTGTGTTATTTTCATACAACTATACAATTATAATTTAAGGATAAAAGTCTAAGGTCCAGGGCTCACAATGGAATAGAGAGATGTTACCTTTATTTGTCCATTTTCTCCCACAATTCCTTATGAATTCCTGATTGGGATTAAAGTATTTTTTTTTTTACTTTTATTAAGCAATCAGGGTTAAGTAACTTGTTCAAGGTTACACGGCCAGTTATTTCTGGGTGTGGTGCTGAGTGTCTGAGCCCAGGATCCAATCTCCAGGTCGTCCCAACACTGGAGCCGGTGCTCTTACTCGCTGTGCTATCTGGCCACCCCAAGGGATTAAAGTATTTTAATAGAGCAAAACTATAAAATGAAAATTATCATTTTTGTGTGTGCGTGTAACCCATCCCATATGTATATTACATCATATCATTGTATGGTATACTTTTGTCATCTCTAATATAACAGTCAAAAGAACTGATTTTTCATTCCAGATCTGTCATTTTCTAATGAGATGACCTTCAGAAATGATGTATACTCTTAGGGTTACATTTTCCTCATCTGTAAAATATGGTTAATAACATCTTCCCTGCTTCACTTGTTGTGAAGTTCAAATGAGGAAATCACATAATGTACATGGAAGTACTTAGAAAACTAAAGCCATGAGTCAGGCTCAATTAAGAAGACTGTATAGCTGTGGTTTATGGCAATGACAAGTGATTGCTGAAAGTGGGGAACAACATGAGCCTGAGCTGTTAGCCATGGATGTTCTCTCCCTAAAACGATTAAGTCACAGTTGGAGGAAGGCACAGTGAGTTTCCTGTACCCTCTGAAAGTCCAGAGACCATTTGTACAGTAAAACAAATTAAGTTGATTACCCTTTTCAGATTTCAGTTAGGTACTTGGAGGAAGACAGTGGAACACCTTTTCATAATACTTCAATATTTCTTTGTTGGATTCATGTTCTCATTAATGTGGGTACTTCCTCTAGGAAGTACATAGAAAAATCTATTAACACCTTTTCAATTAGATCCAGGCCTTTCCTCTTACCAGTTATAAACCTGACTAGCAGATTCTCTCTTCTCAATTCCCACCAAACTTTCATAAAGCATTCTACAAAGTAGAAAGCATTCCTATTATTATAGGAATTTTTTTCATTTCAATTTCATTTCACATTCATATTCTTGATAATATAATAACAGCTTTATATATGTTGGGTGGGGATTATTAACATGTGTGGCATTTGAGAGAATGGACTGCCTTAAAATAACCTCTGTCTAATAGCTATACTATTTTACTTAAAACACAGAATTACAGGAAGTTCTTCCCTATGGGTTGATACCCATTAATGATCATAATAATTTCATATATCCCTATCCCTTCTAACCCTGATTGCAACTGGTTAACCACAACATATTAGGAAGTAAGTAGAACTCACCAAGTGTAATGGCAATGCAAATTTGGAAGATCTTCCCTGTCCCTAGGCTAAAGTGCACCTGAAGCCTGGGGAGGGAGGCTTGATTTTCAGTAGATACTTTTTGATTGGCCAGTGGTTCAATAAGGTTGTTACATTCTCTGAGCCAGGAGAAGGCTATATAAGCCCTGATGTGAGGCTTTGTTTTGGGGACTCACTTTGAGAAGTGTTCTGTGATTTGATCTGAATTCTGGGAAGCCGTTGTTGAGAGTCCCCCGGCTTTGAAAAACCCAGATGTGGAAACCCAGATGTTGACTGGTTATGGATGTAATGGTTGGACAGTTTGGAAAGCTATCTACTTGATCTATTAATGTCTTGATAATTCTGTCTGTATATTTTGAAGTTTGGAGTGCTGACCTTTTCCCCCTGAACAAGGTAAACGATATATGTCTGACTGATTAAAGTAAGCTTGCTAACCCATTTTGAGTTGCTTTCCTTTAACAAAGCAGATCCAAGAACCTGTGTTGGCAGACACCCTGGGGAAGCCGGGGTGCTTGCTGTTACAAAATGGCATCATGAACAGGATCTGCAGAGTAAAAGGAAAGTATGGGTGCTGGGATAATCATTTGTTTCCCAGTTGTGGTAGCTGTGACTCTGTGGAGCCATGGACCAGGAGAGAAGAGTGGCCTGCATGCAGACTTCGCTGAGCTGAGAGCAGGAATGGTGAGCTGCCTGCATCGGGACCTGGGCAGAAGCCAGAAGCGTGCGGGAGGAGAAAGAGCCCAGGAGTTCAGAATTCAGCCACAGGAAAAGATAAGAACTGAGCAGCAAAGCAGGGGCACTGAGTGTGTTTCCTGGCTGCATCCCACAGTTTGGGACCCAGGGGGAGGATGGACTTGTGACTATGGTGGGTGGGATGAAGTGCCTTGGATCCCCAGGGACCCCACCTTGTTGGGTTTGTTGCCCAGCCCCCTCTCTGTGCTTGGAGGCAGGGGCTGGAGCTGTGTGAGGGGAAGGATACCCCTCCCCCCCCCCCAGAGAACTTTATTTGAACTTTTGTTTTGAATTGAAGTGATAATGCTATCTATGTACTTTGTGTTTGTTTAAGGACCAGTGGCCACTTTGGTAACTTTAGTTCTGTACTTTGAAAATGTGACCTAAGAAATGTTCAGAGCTAATTCAAAAGTAAATTGTCTATGCTATGGGCATGAAAGATCTTGGGGCCCAATGTAATGGGAATGCAAATTTGGAAGATCTTCCCTGCCCCTAGGCTAAAGTGCACCTGAAGCCTGGGGAGGGAGGCTTGATTTTCAGTAGATACTTTTTGATTGGCCAGTGGTTCAATAAGGTTGTTACATTCTCTGAGCCAGGAGAAGGCTATATAAGCCCTGATGTGAGGCTTTGTTTTGGGGACTCACTTTGAGAAGTGTTCTGTGATTTGATCTCAATTCTGGGAAGCCGTTGTTGAGAGTCCCCCGGCTTTGAAAAACTCAGATGTGGAAACCCAGATGTTGACTGGGTATGGATGTAATGGTTGGACAGTTTGGAAATCTGTCTACTTGATCTGTTTCTGTCTTGATAATTCTGCCTGTATGCTTTGAAGTTCGGGGTGCTGACCTTTTTCTCCTGAACAAGGTAAATGATATATGTCTGACTGATTAAAGTAAGCTTGTTAACCCATTTTGAGTTGCTTTCCTTTAACAAAGCAGATCCAAGAACCTGTATGGGCAGCAAACCCTGAGGACGCACTTGGGGTGCTTGCTGCTACACCAAGCTACTTGCACACCTTAGCAATGTATCTTCAGCACCTTACTAAGGTATGGAGAGAAAAGGATACAGATAGATAGGTAGGTAGATAGATAGATAGATAGATAGATAGATAGATAGATAGATAGATAGATAGATAGATAGAGAGAGAGAGATAGATATACACTCATATCTATATACACATATATGTATATATACACACATACATGCAAACGTGTGTGTGTGTAGATGGACAGGTGCATTAAATGCCTTTGATTATTAGGAACCTGAGTTGGTTTATAAGAAAATTTTACTTCATCTTATTACTTCATCTATCAGAAAAGGCTTTTATGTTTTCCTAGTACATTTAAGTATGAATTAGGTATGGAACAGGCAGTTTTATTCTCACACAAGAAAGGGAATGCTAAGCAATGGAATGATTGCTATTATTTGAGAGACTAGTATACAACTTCTTTACAACATTAGTAACAGGGCTGCTTATTATCCATTAAATATTTTTACCACCAGTGATTATAGTTAGATCAATGTCAAATGGGTTTTTCTTCCCTAAACGCTTTCTCTCTGTCTCTCTCTGTCTCTGTCTCTGTCTGTCTCTCTGTCTCTGTCTCTCTCTCTCTCTCTCTCTGTCTCTGTCTGTCTGTCTGTCTCCCTTTCTCTCATTTCCCCCCAGCCTTCTGCTTTCTCTCTTTTTGATTCAGTGACACTGGTCTCATGACACTTTCATGAACAAGACACTTCATCTCTTTGCTTTGTGCATTTTCTCTGGCTGTCTCCCCAGTGCCTGCAACATTCTTCCTCTTCCACTCTACCTACTGACTTCTCTAGTTCCCTTTAAGTCCCAACTAAAATCCTTTCTTTTACTGGAATTCTTCCCCCAACCCTTCTCAATTCTAGTTCCTTTCTTCTCTTAAGAACTTCCTATTCATGCTGTATGTAACTTGCTTGGTATATATTTATTTGTTTGTTGTCTCCCCAGTTATATTGTAAGGGACTTTCTTACTTGAGGGCAGGGACTGTCTTTTGCTCTTTTTGTCACCATAGTGATTATCACTGGGCCTCTCACTTAGAAGTAGATCTTGAAGCCTTGTTGTCTACCTTGTCCAAGGTCCTGTATCAAGGCCACCCTCATACTATCCCCTGATTATCTCTTTAATGCTATTGGGGTATATTACAGTAGGATATAGCCTACCTCTTCTAGTTTTTTTCTCCTCCCTCCCTCCCTCCTTAATTCCCTCCTTTCCTTCCCTCCCTTCCTTCCTTCCCTACTTTCTTCCCTCCCTCCTTTCTCTCTCTCTTTCTTCCTTTCTCTCGCTTTCTTTCTTTCTTTCTTTCTTTCCTTCTTTCTTTCTTTCTTTCTTTCTTTCTTTCTTTCTTTCTTTCTTTC
>NW_027187348.1:18919697-18943016 GCF_028583685.1 Petaurus breviceps papuanus | reverse complement strand
CTTTCTTTCTTTCTTTCTTTCTTTCTTTCTTTCTTTCTTTCTTTCTTCCTTCCTTCCTTCCTTCCTTCCTTCCTTCTTTCCTTCCTTCCTTCCTTCTAACTTTTAAATATCTTTCAAAAAGATCAATAAAACAACTCTTTCCTTAAGTAACTATTTACATTCAATGAATATATTTCAAAGAAAATAGTCTCTGTCCCTCTATATCCTTATCAGTATTCTTTTTCTATTCATTGTGGACTAGAGGACCTGTGAAGATATACCCTTCCCTCTATTGGGGTACAAGCTGGGAACTTCAGGCCTACAGGGCAAAATTGTTTCTGGGATATTGCCATCCTGTTGGAGTCTTTTTTCTTTTACTACGGGGCCTCAAACAGCATCTCCTGCTTCCTGGACTCCTGAATATTATGGTATTAACTACCAGAGAAGTTGTGGTTGATAGAGGCAGCAACATACTTCTGGTTTCAAGATAAATTCCCCACAGTAAAATTATTGGAAAAAAGGGCATGCTATAAAAATAAAAACAACAAAAAACCTCTTATTTTATCCTCCCATTTTACTCTACAAAAACATTTCTGCAAGTTTGCACTTTCACAAGCAATCAATGAGTATAATAATTTCTCCACAACCTCACCACGATTGTTTCATGGATTTAATTAGTTTTGCCAATTTGATGGGTATGAGGTAATACATAGAAATTGTTTTAATTTGCATCTCTATATTATTAGTGAGGTTGATTATCTTGTCAAGTGGCTTTTAATAATTTGTGTCTCCTTTTATAAAAAAAAATGTTTATACTCCTTGACCTTTTCTTCATTGAAAACTAATAGTTACTATTGTGGCTTTTTGGGAATCAGTTTTTAAAATATATTTTAAGTGGCTTTTTTTTCTGTATGTCTCTCTCTGTCTATCTATCTATCTATCTATCTATCTATCTATCTATCTATCTATCTATCTGCATCTAAACTTTTGGGGATGCACTCAGGATTTCTTCAATCAAATCTCAGAAACTTTTAAAATACTTTACCTACTGAAAACTTACTCTAATCCTAGAATTCATACATTTGAAGTACTGTTGCCAGTTAGGGTTTCTTTCTCTTGAATGACTCCTCCCTCCATTAAAAGAAAGCATTCTTCTTTCCTCCCTAAGGAAGACAGTTCCGCCATGTCTTCATTCCTCTCCAAGATTGACTTCAGACTTTCACTACAATGCTTCCTTGTGCATGCCATCACCCAACCACTTTTTAACTTCTTTCTATATGTTTTCTTGCTCTATCAGAATGCAACTGACTTGAGGGAAGGGATTATTTCTGCTTGTATTTGCATTTCCAGTACTTAGCACACCTGGCACATAGTAAATGCTTTTTAACTGACTGATATTTCCCACATGTTATTTTTGTTACTATTTCCATTTTTATCTTTAAGTTTTCTTAAACACTAATGTAATCAGGCACATCCATCTTGTCCACAATAATTCCACCCATTTCTTGAATCAAAAATATATTCACACCATAACAATTAAGATAAAGGCTCTATTCCTCTTTTTTCATGTTTTCTAGATTAAACAAAAAAGTTTAAGCCTCTCATTCAGCTGGAATTCACTAGGGATTTTATGTAAGATATGAGGCAAAATCCCTTTCCCAACAAACTCTCAACCAGTTTCTCCAAATCATAAATCCTTTCCCCATATTTTATATTCTAAAGGTTTCTTAAACATTAGGCTTTGGTGTTGTTTGTCCTTCATTTTCAAAGAGGACCATGGCATCAAGGAAATGATGACATGACTTGCAATTGACTTTGATTTGAGTGAGAGAGGGCTATGCAAAGTCACCAGACTCACTTTCTTCTCCAGAGTCTTCTGGATCCAGTGACCTGATGTTCATCAGGATGAATGGAGATGACCCAGGATGCAGTGGGAGACCCTGGCCCTTTTAAGCTAAGGCCTTTTCAAGGTACTTACTTAAGAATGAAGTAATACCCATTCAGTGAATAGATCTCTTTAAGAAGTGAGTCAAGGAATGGCCATTTTCATTAGAAAAAAGAAAATAAGAATGAAACTGGGAGGGGAAGACCCTCAGGGTTGCTGTTCCAAAGAGAAATAGTTACCATTGACATTCACTCTAAACCTGGAGAGCCCAAAATACACCCATTAAGTGGAAGTTGGGCAGAGATCTATTATGGTCTAGTGAGAGGCTCTAAGCCACAGCACAAATCAGCAACCTAGGCCTCTTGGTCTTGACTCAGCATGTAAGTAGCACAGCAGGCTGGAGATGAGGCCTCCAGCCTGAGCAAATGAGACAAATTGCCAGTTCCAAGAAACTATCATAACAGGCATGACTAGGCCAGGTCACACCAGTGCAGTGGGGATGCCATAACTACCTGAGGTCTAACATGGAAAGCCAGCGTCCAGGCCCCTGGCCACCCAATCTTGGGATAGTGCTCTCTGTGCCCCAGAGTAGAGCTCAACTTTTTAAATGAGCAAAAATATATAGAAAGTGGCTAAAAAGAAACAATTCAAATATCAAGAAGCCACAGTCAGGATCACACAGCTCTTAGCAGTTTCTAATTAAAGGACTGTTGGGCTTGGAATATGATATTCTGGAAGGTTGTGTTTGTCCTTCATTTTCAAAGAGGTCCATGGCTTCAGGAAAATGATGATATGACTTGCCATTGACTTTGTTTTGAGTGAGGGAAGGCTGTGCAAGGTCACTAACCTCATTTTCTCATCCAGAGCCATCTGGATCCAGTGACCAGATATTCATCAGGATGCCTGGAGATTACCTAGGATTCAGTGGGAGACCCTTGCCCTTTTAGGGTAAGGCCTTTTCAAGTACCCAGTTAGGGTAAGATATTGCCCATTCAGTGAATAGGCCTCTTCTTTTTTTTTTCAGTACTATAGTATTTTATTCTTATCACCAGTCTGCCTTAAATCTCAGGTGGTTGTACAGAATATCTTGTTTTTTTTCTTTTTTCTCTCTTTTTAAAATTTTTTAGGTTACATCATTCATTTCCACAAGGTTTTGAGTTACAAATTTTCTCCCCAATTTTCCCTACCCACCACCCCAAAACATCATTCCCACTGAATATTCCCTCCCCCAATCTGGTTTCTCTCAAATCTTCCCCCATTCTCACTTCAACTTTGCAGTAGGGCATGGTGGATCTCTATGCCCCATTGCCTATATATCTCATTTCCCAGTTACATGTAAAATAATAATGATAATAATAATATGTATATATATATATATATTTAGACATTTGATTTTAAAACTTTAGATTCTAGATTCTTTCCTCGTCACTTCCTCCCTCGTCACCCACCCTCACTGGGAAGATAAGCAATTCAATATAAGTTGTTCATGTGTAGCTATGCAAAACATTTCCATAGTGGATATATTGTGTAAGACTGACAATATTTCCCTCCATCCTATCCCACCCCCCAGTTGTTCTATTCTCTACTTTGATCCTATCCCTTTTCAAAAGTGGGTGCTTCCAACTTCCCTCCCCCCCAGCCTGCCCACCCTTCCATCATACCCCTTCTCTTCCCCCTTCCCCTCTACTCTCCTATAGGGTGAGATACCCTATTTAGTGTGTATGTCATTTCCTCCCTAAGCCAAATTCAATGAGAATAAGATTGACTCATTCCCTTTGCCTTCCTGTTCTTCCCCTCCATTGTAACAGTTTTCCCTTGCCTCTTCTATATGAGATAGTTTACCCCATTCTGTCTCTCCCCATCTCCTCTCATTATATTCCTCTCTCACCTCTTAATTTCACCTTTTAAGTATCATTCAATTGGTCCTGTGCCCTCTGTCTATGTATACCTGTAGACATATACACACACACTCACATATGTATTCATACACCCATATATGCTCCTATATAGACATGTATATGTATGTATACATATACACACATGTACTTAGATATAGATATATATTTTTTTCTATTCCCTTCCACTATTCTCATACTGAGAAAGGTTTCATAAGTTACAATTATCATTTTTCCATGTAGAAATATAAGTAGTTCAACTTTGATAAGTTCCTTATAATTTCTTTTCCTTATTTACCTTCTCAAGCTTCTCTTACTTCTTTTATGTGAATGTCAAATTTTCTATTCAACTCTGATTTTTTCATCAAGAATGCATGAAAGTCCTCTATTGCACTGAATGACCATATTTTCCCCTGCAGCATGATACTCAGTTTTTCTGGGTAGGTGATTCTTGGTTTTCAACACAGCTCCTTTGACCTCTGGAATATCATATTCTAAAATGGAAATATTCAGTTCCTCAATGTAGAAGTTGCCAAGTCCTTAGTTATCTTGATTGTGTTTCTACAATATTCAAATTGTTTCTTCCTGGCTGCTTGCAATAGTTTCTACTTGATCTGGAAACTCTGGAACCCGGCTATAATATTCCTAGAAGTTTACTTTTTGGGATCTTTTTCAAGACGTGATCAGTGGATTCTTTCAACCTCTATTTTGCCCTCTGGTTCTAAAACATCAAGGCAATTTTCCTTGAGAATTTCTTGAAAGTGATTTCTAGGTTCTTTTTTTGATCATGGCTTTCAAGTAGTCCAATAAGTTTTAAATGATCTCTCCTGAATGTATTTTCTAGCTCAATGGTTTTTCCAATGAGATAGTTCACATTACCTTCTATTTTTTCATTTGTTTGGATCTGTTTAATAGCATCTTGATTTCTCATAAAGTCACTAGCTTCCATTTGCTCCAATCTAATTCTGAGGAAATGATTCTCTTCAGTGAGCTTTTGAGATTCCTTTTCCATATGGCAAATTTGGCTTTTTAAGGCATTCCTCTCCTCATTGCCTTTTTGAGCCTCTTTTGCCATTTGAGTTAGTCTATTTTTTAAGGTGTTCTTCAGTCAGGTTGTTTACTGTTATTTCATAATTTTCTTGCATTGTTCTCATTTCTCTTGCCAATTTTTCCTCCACTTCTCTTATTTGATTTTCAAACTCCTCTATGGCCTGTAACCAGCTCATAGTTTTCTTTGGAGATTTTGATGCAGGAGTTCTGACTTCACTGTCTTCCTCCTTTTCCATGCTTTGATCCATTTTGTCTCCAAAATAGGAGTGTAAAGTTGAATTGCTCTGTTTGCTTTGTTTCCTTTGCTTGCTCATGTTGCCACTCAATTACTTGACTTTTGAGCTTTTTGCCACAGTAGACCTCTGCTACCAGAAATGGGAGCTTTTTATTCCAAACATAGGGGTTTTTGCAGCTGCTGGAGGTAGTAATTGAGTGCCCTCTCTAAAGCCTCCACATGAGGTGGAAGATATTACTATGTTAATTTTTTCTCCTTTTATCATGTCAGTAGAATACAAAATATGTCATTTTGTGTAATGTGTGTTAGGAAAAAATGCATATAAATGAAAATTTTGTAAATGAAATTATATTTACTCATTGCCTTCCATTGCCTAACCATTCCTTTCAGGTTCTTTGTTATTATTCCAAGCTGATATTCAACTAGTCATGTCTTAAATAAATTCATTTTTTCTCTTTTTTACTACATTTTCCTGAACACTTATTCTCTCTGTCAATTAATAATGATAGCTAGGATTTTTACAATGCTTTAATATTTACAAAGCCTTGGACTTGGGTTATCTCATTTTAACCCCACAATAACCTTGAGGTGAGCATGACAGATGTTATTATTCCCATTTTGTAGATGAAGAAACCAGGGATCAGAGAGATGAAATGATTTGTGCATAGTCATACAATTTGTTAAGGATCAAAGAGTGTATTGCAATCAAGTCTTTCTTGACTCCAGAACTCACATTCTTTTCCATTATATCATGCTTCCTTACTTAGTTAATGATAGAGTAAATGAATAAAATAGAGCAACTACAATTTTGAGGAACTATCTTGCAGAATAAAGACTCCTTTTATACTGGGAACAATGACCAACTTATTTTTCTAGTTCCAAAATTGTGGACATGTTTGTTATTTTGTTGTCAGCAGTTAATATTTGGATTTGCAAGTTCAATATTAAAAATATATATATATATATTTTATACTAATAATAACTTCTATCTGCTATAGCATTGTTAAAGTAATTTCCTTATAGTAATCATGTGAAGTAGATAGTGAAGATATTAAATTCCATTTTGTAGATAAGGAAACTGAGGCTCCGGATTGTTAAGTCATTTGTCCATAGATTCACAGTCAATAACTCTCTGAGGTAAGACCTGAAATCTTTGGAATTGTATATAACCTGTTATTAGGTTAATGATGAACCTTATCGTATGAATAATCACGCTATGGCATTACTCACAATTAGCTGAAGAGAAAAATTAACATGTTTTTTCAACCCCAGATCCTTTAAAAATGTAATCATTGCAGCACCAAAGCTTACCAATATAGGGAAGCTCATTGCAAAAGAGAAGTGTGCATTGTAGTGGATAGAGAGTAGGTTTTGAAGTTAGGACAGTCATAGCTAAATCTCTGCCTCTGAAATATACTGTCTATTGAACCTTCTCTAAAACAGCATGTTGCAGAAGTACTTCCAATCTGTATTGGTAGAGAGAAGTTTCTCATTAGGGAACTAAATTCCTAACAAACAAAAGAGTCACAACATCATTTTTGTTTGTTTTTTAAATAAACAAGACACTTAGACCAAGATAGTTGGTCTAAGAAAAGTCAGGAAGTTGCCTGAATTCTCCCCAGTTTCCCTCAGAAACAACATTAAATCAACCTGCTAAATTGATTCTGGAACCACAGAACCTACAAAAAGAGTAAAACAATGTTTCAGGTTAAGATAACTTAGGTTTCAGGAAAGGTCTGTCTCACTTGAGTAAAAGGAGAACACAGCCCAACACATATGGTGTCCAGGTAAGCTAGAAAGAGGCTCTTAACCATATCACAAATCTGCGACCAAGCCCCCTCTGTTCTAGTTCAGCAGGCTAGTGGCACAACAGGCCAGCTATGAGGCCTCCTGCCCCAATATAGCAGGCAAATTGCTCGCCTGGGAACACTGCTCCCCGCAACAAACACACAGTAGGCATTACTAGTATGGGGCACCCAAGTGCAGTGGGCAGGTCGTCAGCACCCAAGGGCCCTACACAGAGAGCCAATGACCAAGTTTCTAGTCCCTAACACAAGAAGCTTGGAGAGTGCCCCCTGTGCCCCAGAAGTACAGCTCAACTTTAAAGTTCATGAAATAGGCTAAAAATGAGTAAAAACAGGAAAGAGCCTGACCATAGCAAGCTACTAGGGTGACACTGAAGATCAAAATACAAACTCAGAAAAGGACCATCAAAATGCCTTCATGTGAAGCTTCAAAGGGGAAGAGAAACTGATCTCAAACCAAAAAAGCCTCCTTGTAAGAGGTCAAAAATTATTTTAAAAATGAAATGAGATATAGAAGAAAAATTGGGGAAAGAAATGAGAGCTATGCAAGAGAGAACCAACAGCTTGGAAATTAAATGACAAAAATTGACTAAAAAACCCAATTCTTTAAAAAAAAGATACAATTGGCTAAATAGGAAAAAATCTACTGAAGAAAATGACTCTTTTACAGTAGAATTGGCCAGATGGAAAAGAAGGTATAAAAGCTAACTGAAGAAAATAATTCCTTAAACATTAGAATTGGGCAAGTGGAAGCTAATATCTCTGTGAAACATCAAGAATCAAACAAAATCAAAAGAATGAAAAAATAGAAGAAATTGCAAAATATCTCACTGGAAAAATAACTGACATGGAAAATAGATCCTAGAGAGATAATTTAAGAATTATTAGACTACCTGAAAGCCATGATAAAACAAAACAAAAATGAGCAAGCAATCAAACAAAAAAACAAACCAAAGGGCTTGGACAGTATCTTTCAACAAATTATCAAGGAAAACTGCCCTGCTACCCTAGAAACAGAAGGTAAAATAGTCATTGAAAGAATACACTGATCATCTCCTGAAAAAGATCCCCAAATGAAAACTCCAAGGAATGTTGTAGTCAAATTCCAGAATTACCAGGTCAAGGAGAAAATAATGCAGGGAGCCAGAAAGAAACAATTGGGCTATCATGGAGCCACAGTCAGGATTACACAGGACTATTTAGTAACTTCTACATTAAAGGATCAGAATGCTTGGAATATGATATTTGGGAAAGCAAAGGAACTTGGATTCAAACTAAGAATTAACAACCCAGAAAAACTGAACATAATCTTTTAGGAGAAAAAATTAACATTCAATGAAATAGGGAACTTTCAAACTTTCATGATGCAAACACCAGAGCTGAATGGAAAATTTGATCTTCAGTTTATAAGACTCAAGAGAAGCATAAATAGTAAACAGGAAAGAAAAAAAAGCCACATGGAATTCAATAAGGTTATATTCCTATGTTGGAAGATGACACTTGTAACTCTTTCAGAGTTATACCTCTGACTAAGGCACTTAGAAGGAGTATAATAATAATAATAATTATTATTATTGCTTTTTGGAGGGCAATTGGGATTAAGTGACTTGCCCTAGGTCACATGGCTAGTGTTTGTGTTATGTGTCTGAGGCAGGATTTGAACTCAGGTCCTCCTGAGCCTCCGGGGCCAGTGACTGCACCACTTAGCCACCTCGAAGAAGTATACTTAGACAGAGAGTGTGGGTATAAATTGACTTCAAAGTGATGATTAAAAAAAACAATTAAGGCATGAATAAAAGGATTGTACTGGGAGAAGAAGAAAGGGGGAGGCAGAATGTGGTAACTTGTATTGCATGAAGAGGCATGAAAGACCTGTTACCATAGAGGGAAAGAAAGGAGAGGGTGAGCATTGTTTGAAGTTTATTGTCACTGGATTTGACTCAAAGAGCAAACAGCAAACACACTCAGTTGGGTAAAGAAAACTACCTTACTGTACAGGGACTATAGACAATATAAAATATTTGGGAGTCTACCTGCCAAAACAAACCCAGGAACTGTATGAACAAAATTACAAAGTACTTTTTGCACAAATAGAGTCAAATCTAAACAACTAGAAAAATATCAATTGCCCATGAGAAGAGCAAGATAATATAATAAAAATGACAATTCTACCTAAATTAATTTACTTATTCAGTGCCAGACCAATCAAACTACCAAAAATTATTTTATTAAGCTGGAAAAGAAGAATAACAGCTTTAAACTGGAAGAAGAAAAGGTCAAAAATATCAAGGGAATTAATGAAAAAATGCAAAGGAAGGTGACCCAGCTGTACCAGATCTAAAACTATGTTATAAAGCATCAATCATCAAAACTTTTTGGTACTGACTAAGAAATAGAGTCATAGATCAGTGGAATAGGTTAGGTCCACAAGACACAGTAGTAAATGACTATGTAATATACTGTTTGAAAAAAAATCTTAGACTTTGGCTTCTGGAATAAGAACTCATGACAGAACCCACAAAATGACACAGAGAAGCTAACTTCCCGCTGAGGACAGCCCAGCAGGCCAGCAGGAAGTGGCCAGCACAGCACTCTGAAAACCAAGCCCAGCCCCATGCGAGCCTGAGGTTTTAGCCTCAGAGTGGCCTGACCAGACACTGGCTAGAGGGACTTCAGGTCACTAGCAACTGTGGTGATTTCCAGAATTATCCACACATAGGTGCTAAGGACAAAGTGAGAGGTTAGTACAGTGTGGACTTTAGGATCCAGTAGTTCGGGAGTCTGGTCCGGCCTTTATGCCTTGGAGGGAGAAGTCACTGGCATGCCACATGGCAGCTTCAGTTCCTGGCTTGCAGATTGTAGGGAGAGCAAGTGACCAGTCTGAGGGGTAATCGCTTTTGCTTTAACCTGCTTGGATCTGGATTGAGGTCTAGGGCGGAGGTCCTGGGGTACATGACCAGTTTGCCAGAGCATGTGGAAGCCTCAGAGAAAGCACCCGACTAATAGCTGCATCTGAGAAAACCCCAGCACCTAGGACAAAGATCCCCCTCTGGTAGCAAAGTTATACTGTGGCAAAAAGCTCAAAAGTCAAGTAATTGAGTGGCAACATGAGCAAGCAAAGGAAACAAAGCAAACAGAGCAATCCAAATTTACACTCCTATTTTGGGGACAAAAAGGATAAAAGCATGAAACAGGAGGGAGACAGTGAAGTCAGAACTCCTGCACCAAAAGCTCCAAAGAAAAATATGAGCTGGTTACAGGCCATAGGGGACCTTAAGAAAGATTTTGAGAAACAAATAAGAGAAGTGGAGGAAAAATTGGGAAGAGAAATGAGAATGATGCAAGAAAATTGTGAAATGAGAGTCAAGAACCTGACTGAAGAAAATAACACCTTTAAAAATAGACTAACTCAAATGGCAAAAGAGGCTCAAAAAGCCAATGAGGAGAAGAATGCCTTAAAAAGCTGAATTTTTCAGATGGAAAAAGAATCTCAAAAGCTCACTGAAGAGAATCATTTCCTCAGAAATAGATTGGAGCAAATGAAAGCTAGTGACTATGAAAAATCAGGATATTATTAAACAGATCCAAACAAATGAAAATATAGAAGGTAATGTGAAATATCTCATTAGAAAAACCACTGAGCTGGAAAATAGATCCAGGAGAGTTCATTTAAAAATTATTGGATTACCTGAAAGCCATGATCAAAAAAAAAGAACCTAGAAATCATCCTTCAAGAAATTCTCAAGTGAAATTGACCTGAAGTTTTAGAAGCAGATGGCAAAATAGAGGTTGAAAGAATCCATTGATCATCTCCTGAAAAAGATCCCAAAAGGAAAACTCCTAGGAATATTATAACTAGGTTCTGGAATTCCCAGATCAAGGAGAAAACATTACAAGCAGACAGGAAGAAACAATTTGAATATTGTGGAAATACAATCAGGATAACACAGGATCTGGAATATTCTACATTAAGGAATCAAAGGGCCTGGAATATGATATTACATAGGTCAAAGGAGCTGGGCTGAAAAACAAGAATCACGTACCCAGAAAAACTGAGTATCCTGTTTCAGGGGAAAATATGGTCCTTCAGTGGAATAAAGGACTTTCAAGCATTCTTGATGAAAAAAACCAGAATTGAATAGAAAATTTGATATTCAGATACAAGAAGCAAGAGAAGTATGAGAAGGTAAACCAGGAAAAGAAATCATAAGGAACTTATCAAAGTTGAACTATTTAAATTCCTACACGGAAAAATGATAATTGTAACTTATGAAACTTTTCTCAGCATGAGAATAGTTGAAGAGCATGACACAAAAAGGAAAAAGGAAAATGATAAATGTTGCAGAAGATGTTGGAAAATTGGAAGACTAATTCATTGTTGCTGGAGTTGTGAACTGATTCAGTCATTCTGGAGAGCAATTTGGACCTATGCCCAAAAGGACTATAAAACTCTGCATGCCATTTGATTCACCAATACCACTACTAGGTCTGTATCCCTAAGAGATTATTAAAAAAGGAAAAAGACATGTATCCACAAAAATATTTATAGTAGCCCTTTTTGTGGTGGAAAAGTATTGGAAATTGAGGGGATGCCCATCAATTGAAATGGCTGAACAAGTTGCAGTACCTGGATGAAGTGGAATGCTGTTGTGTTATAAGAAGTGATGAGCAAGAGGATTTCAGAAAAACAGCCTTGAAATATTTACAAGAACTAATGCTGAGTAAAATGAGCAGAAGCAGGAGAACACTGTACACAGTAACAGCAACCCTGTTCAATGATCAGCTATGATTGACTTAGTTCTTCTCAGCAACATGATGATCCAAAACAATTTCCAGAGACTTGCGATGGAAAAATGCTGTCCACATCTGGATAAAGAACTAGGAAGTCTGAATGCAGATTGAAGCATACTATTCTTCCCTCGCCCCCTCCCCCCACCTTTTTTCTTTCTCTTGGTTTTTCTCTTTTATTCTTATTCTTCTTTCACAACATGACTAATGTGGATATATGTTTATCATGATTTTGTGAGTGTGTGTGTGTGTGTGTGTGTATGTGTGTAACCTATATCAGACTGTTTACTGGGTTGGGAAGGAGGAAGGGGGAGAGAGGGAGTGAGAAAAATTTGGGACTCAAGATCTTATTAGAATGAATGTTAAAAACTTATCTTTATTTGTAATTAGAAAAAAAATATTACTAAGTGGGAAAAATTTAATCACACCACTGGATACTAAAAAAATAGAATACATATAGTGATTAGTTTAAAAAAAACAGAGAACAGATTTAAAGAAATAAGCACCTTATCACAATGTCATCTTCCCCTCACAAATTTTTATTTTTCCTCCCTGTTCTGTTTTGTCCCCCTCAAGCTGAATTATAACTTTTAAAAATTCATCTCAGTTCCTTATTATGGAGTCCAACTCTTCCTGAAATGACTCTAGAGTTTCAGACCAACTTGTCAAAATTAATTTTGTTCATTTGTCTTTAACTTTCCAGCTACTAACTGTAGCGGCAAGCACCCCAAGCGCGTCCTCAGGGTTTGCAGCTACCACAGGTTCTTGGATCTGCTTTGTTAAAGGAAAGCAACTCAAAATGGGTTAACAAGCTTACTTTAATCAGTCAGACATATATCGTTTACCTTGTTCAGGAGAAAAGGTCAGCACCCTGAACCTCAAAGTATACAGGCATAATTATCAAGACAGAAACATCAAGTAGACAGATTTCCAAACTGTCCAACCATTACATCCATACCCAGTCAACATCTGGGTTTCCACATTCTGGGTTTTTCAAAGCCGGGGGACTCTCAACAACGGCTTCCCAGAATTCAGATCAAATCACAGAACACTTCTCAAAGTGAGTCCCAAAACAAAGCTACACATCAGGGCTTATATAGCCTTCTCCTGGCTCAGAGAATGTAACAACCTTATTGACCCACTGGCCAATCAAAAAGTATCTACTGAAAAACAAGCCTCCCCCACCCCAGGCTTCAGGTGCACATCAGCCTAGGGGCAGGGAAGATCTTTAAAATTTACATTCTTATTACACTAACCAACTTTTGAGTAACTCAGTCACAAGCTGAAATTCACCAAAAAAACTTAGAGTTAATTTTTTTACCTTTATAACCTCCTTATTTTGCTCTTTCATTTGGTTCAAGTCTAAATTTTGGCACTTACTCTAATGTGTGACACTGGGCAAGACATTTAACTTCTCTAAGTTTCATTTTCTTCAGTTACACAAGTAAGATAAGAGGCAGTATGGTATAGTGGATAGAGAGAAGGCTTCAGAGTCATTAAGATCTGGGTTCAAGTCCTATCTCCATGTACTGCCTATGTACTGGACAAGTCACTTAACTACTCATTGTTTAAGGAAACTCTACAAGAACCTGAATATCAGAGAAGGTGAGAATGTACCTCCCTGGGAGCTTATGGCACCAATGAAATCACTAGTCCAATTTTAAACAACAAAGAAGTTAATAACACATGTGTCATTATCTACTTCATATGAGTATTGTGGTTGGGGAGCTCCACAAATTAGAGCTAATATTAAGACTATCTTTTTTAACTAAGCAGTTTCTCTGCAGTTTATCTTTTAAGAAGATGAGCAGAAATAGTTTGGATCTTCTATGAATCCAAATCTGAATTCAAAGATTGTCTTTAGTGATGGATAGAAATTTACTTTCACTAATGCTACTTTCTTAAAAACAAAACAAAATAAAACCTATGTACTCTACTAAAAATTGATTTTTTAAAAATATTTAAGCGGCAGATTTAAAAATCTTTAAAATAAAAGCTATATTTGCTTCAGCATATCATTATTCTTAAATTTACTCTACTTGTGTTATGATGGGATAGCATCCTGTAGGAGGAAAGCATAATAGTCAGGAACAGAAGTTCTAGGTTTGACTCCCTACTCTGTCACTTACTAATTGTGTGACCCTGGAAAAAGCAGCTTCATGTGTCTATAACTATATTTGCTCATGTGAAAAATTGGGATGTTAATGTTTCCATTACCTACCTCACAGGAAAACACTTCATAAATCTTTAAGGCAAGAGTTCTTAACTTAGATCTTTTTAACCCAAGGGGTCCATGAATAGATGTTTTTTGAACTTTTACAAATATATTTTTATAATTTATTTCAAATTAGCTAGTTTCCTTTGTAATATTATATATGTTATTTTATCCATTCAAAAACATTATTGTGAGGTGGGGGGGGGGTCAGAGCCAAGATGGTGGCATATAAGCAGAAAAACTCTTTGAGCTCCCCACATAACCACCTCAAATACCTATAAAATATGACTATAAACAAACTTTAGAGCTACAGAACCCACAAAGTGACAGAGAGAAAAAATATCTCCCACTGAAGGCAGTCTGGAAGGCTGGTGGGAAGGGTCCATCACAGCATGCTGGGAGCCCAGCCCAGCCCCACATGAGCCCATGGTTTTAGCCTCAGGGCGACCCTTACCAGCAGTTGCTGGAGTGGACTTCAGGAGAGTGGATCACCAGCAGCTATGGTAGTTTCCAGAACTAACAGTCCATAAATGCCAAAGGCAAAGTAAAAGGTCAGTGTGGACTTTGTGGGAACAGGGAGACTGAGAGCACAGTCCAACCTCTGTCCCTGGGGCAGGAAGGCAAGAAGCTGTGGAGGTGCTACCACTGTGCAGCCACCTCCATGTGGCTGCTTCAGAGCTCCTGGTCTGCATATCGAAGGGGGACCAAGGACCCATTATGAGGGGTAATCATTCTTGCTTTAACCTGCTTGGATCTGGGTCACTGTCTTGGATGGAAGTCCTGGAGTGGGTGACCAGGTGACAGAGCCTGTGGAGGCTTCTGAGAGGGCACCACACTAATAGCTCTGTTAGCTGCAAAAACCCCAGCAATTTGGGACAAAGCTCTCCTTTCTGGAAGCAGAGTTCTACTGTGGCAAAAAGCTCAAAAGTCAAGTAATTGAGTGGCAATATGAGCAAGCAAAGGAAGCAAAGCAAGTGCATCAGTCAAACCTTAGATTCCTTTTTTTTTTAACAAAAAAAGATCAAAGCATGGAAGAAGAGGAAGACAATGAAGTCAGAACTCCTGCAACAAAAGTTTCCAAGAAAAATACAAATTGGTTACAGGCCATAGAGGAGCTCAAGAAAGATTTTGAAAATCAAGTAAGAGAAGTGGGGAAAAATTGGGAAGAGAAATGAGAATGATGCAAGAAAATTATGTAATGAGAGTCAATAACCTGATTGAAGAAAATAACACCTTAAAAATAGACTAACTCAAATGGCAAAAGAGGCTCAAAAAGCCAATAAAGAGAAAGAATGCCTTAAAAAATCAAATTTGTGGGCAGCCAGGGGGCTCAGCAAGTAAGAGCACCAGCTCCAGTGTTGGGATGACCTGGCAATCGAATCCGGGCTCTGACACTTAGCACTACAACCAGAAATAACTGGCCATGTAACCTTGAGCAAGTTACTTAACCCCAATTGCTCATAAAAAAAAGAAAAAATCAAATTTGCCAGATGGAAAAAGAATCCCAAAACCTCACTGAAGAGGATCATTCCTTCAGAATTAGATTGGAGCAAATGGAAGCTAGTGACTTTATGAGAAATCAAGATAGTGTTAAACAGATCCAAAGAAATGAAAAAAATAGAAGGGAATGTGAAATATCTCACGGGAAAACCACTGACCTGGAAAATGGATCCAGGAGAGATCATTTTAAAGTTATTGGACTACCTGAGAGCCATGATCAAAGAAAGAACCTAGAAATCATCCTTCAAGAAATTCTCAAGGAAAATTGACCTGAAGTTTTAGAATCAGAGGGCAAAATAAAGGTTGAAAGAATCCACTGATCACCTCCTGAAAATGATTCCCAAAAGAAAACTCCTAGGAATATTATAGCTAGGTTCTGGAATTCCCAGTTCAAGAAGAAACTATTACAAGCAGCCAGGAAGAAACAATTTGAATATTGTGGAAACATGATCAGGATAACACAGGATCTGGAAGCTTCTACACTGAGGGATCGAAGGGCCTGGAATATGATATTCCAGAGGTCAAAGGAGCTGACATCAAAACCAAGAATCACTTACCCAGGAAAACTGAGTATCATGTTTCAGGGGAAATATGGTCATTCAAAGAAATAGAGGACTTTCAAGCATTCTTGATGAAAAAAAAACAGAATTGAATAGAAAATTTGGCACTCAGATACAAGGAGCAAGAGTAGTTTAAGAAGGTAAACACGGAAAAGAAATCATAAGGAACTTATCAAAGTTGAACTATTTAAATTCCTACATGGAAAAATGATAATTGTAACTTATGAAACTTTTCTCAGTATAAGAATAGTTGAAGGGAATAGAAACATGTATGTATGTATGTGTATATATATATATATTTTTATACATATATGTCTATATAGGAGGGTATATGTGTATATGAATGCATATGTGAGTGTGTGTATATATGTGTACAGGTATACATAGACAAAGGGCACAGGATCAATTGAATAGGAAGGGATGATACTTAAAAGGTGAAATTAAGATATGAGAGAGGAATATGAGAGGAGATGGGGAGTGACAGAATGGGATAAATTATCTCATATAGAAGAGGCAAGTGAAAACTCTTATAATGGAGGAGAAGAACAGGAAGGCAAAAGGGAATGAGTCAACCTTATTCTCATTGAATTTGGCTTAAGGAAGGAATGACATACACACCAAATAGGATATCTCACCCTACTGGAGAGTAGGGGGGAAGGGGATGAGAGGGGGGATGATGGAATAGAGGGCAGGCTGGGGGGGAGGGAATTTGGAAGCACCCATGTTTGAAAAGGGACAGGATCAAAGTAGAGAATAGAACAAGTTGGGGGTTGGATAGCATGGAGGAAAATACAGTCAGTCTTTCACAATATATCCACTATGGAAATGTTTTGCATAGCTACAAATGTACAACCTATATTGTATTGCTTATCTTCCCAGTAAGGGTGAGTGACAAGGGAGGAAGGGAAAGAATCTAGAATTCAAAGTTTAAAATCAAATGTTTAAACATATATTATTATTATTTTATATGTAACTGGCAAATAAGATACACTGGAAATAAGATGCACTGGGGCATAGAAATCTACCCATGCCCCACTGGAAAGTTGGAGGGGGGATAGGGGAAGATATGGGAAAGAGCAGATTGGGGTAGGGGATATTTAATGGGATAGCTGTTTTGGCTTGGTGGGCAGGGGAAAAATGGTGAGAAAATCTGCAGACCAAAATCTTGGGGAAATGAATGATGTAACATAAAAAATTAAAAAAGAGAGAAAAAAAAATAGGCTAACTCAAATGGCAAAACAGGCCAAAAAAACCCAATAAAGAGAAGAATGCCTTAAAAAGCCAAATTTGACAGATGGAAAAAGAATTTCAAAAGCTCACTGAAGAGAATAATTCCTTCAGAATTAGATTGGAGCCAATGGAAGCTAATGACCTTATGAGAAATCTAGATACTCTTAAACAGATCTAAACAAATGAAGATAGAAAGCAATGTGAAATATCTCATTGAAAAAACCACTGACCTGGAAAATAGATCCAGGAAAGATCATTTAAAAATTATTGGACTACCTGAAAGCCATGATCAAAAAAGGAACCTAGAAATCATCCTTCAAAAAATACTCAAGGAAAATTGCCCTGATATTTTAGAACCAGAGGACAAAATAGAAATTGAAAGAATTCACAAATCACCAAAAAATGATCCCCAAAAGAAAACCACTAGGAATATTATAGCTATGTTCTGGAGTTCCCAGATCAAGGAGAAAATATTACAAGGAACCAAGAAGAAACAATTTGAATATTTTGGAAACACAATCAGGATAACACAAGATCTGGCAGCTTCTACATTAAGGGATCAAAGGGCTTGGAGTATGATATTCTGGAAGTCAAAGGAGTTAGGATTAAAACTGAGAATCTCCTACCCAGCAAAACTGTGTATAATGTTTCAAGGGGAAATATGGTCATTCAATGAAATAGTGGACTTTCAAGAATTCTTGATGAAAAAACCAGAGTTGAATAGAAAATTTGACTTTCAAATATAAGAAGCAAGAGAAGCTTGAGAAGGTAAACAGGGAAAAGAAATTATAAGGAAATTATCAAAGTTGAACTATTTATATTCCTACATGGAAAAATGATCATTGTAACTTATGAAACTTTTCTCAATATGAGGATAGTTGAAGGGAATATAAATGTATATATATATATATATATATATATATATATGTGTGTGTGTGTGTGTGTGTGTGTATGTTTGTATACATACATATATATGTCTATATAGGAGGGTATATGTGCATATGAATGCACATGTGAGTGTGTGTGTCTATGTCTACAGGTATACATAGACAGAAGACACAGGATCAATTGAACAGGAAGGGATTATAATTAAAAAATGAAATTAAGAGGTGAGAGAGGAATATAATGAGAGGAGATAGGGAGAGAAAGAATAGGGTAAATTATCTCATATAGAAGAGGCAAGGGAAAACTGTTACAATGGAGGGGAAGAATAGGAAGGCAAATGGGAATGGGGTCAACATTATTCTCATTGAATTTGGTTTAAGGAGGGAATAACACATGCACTAAATTGGGTCTCTTAGCTTACAGGGAATTTGGGGGGAAGGGGATAAGAGGAGGGATGATAGAAAGGAAGGCAGTTTGAGGGTGGGTAGTTAGAAGTACACACTTTTGAAAAGGGACAGGGTCAAAGTAGAAAATAGAACAAGTTGGGGGCGGGATAGGATGGAGGGAAATATAGTCAGTCTTTCACAATATATTCACTATGGAAATGTTTTGTGTAACTAAACATGTACAACCTATATTGAATTGCTTATCTTCTCAGTAAGCTTGGGTGACAAGGGAATAAGGAAATGAATCTGTAATTCAAAGTTTTCAAATGAAATGTTCATAAAAATTATCATATATATGTATATATATATATATTACATGCACTGGGAAATAAGATATACAGGCACTGGGGTATGGAGATCCCTATTGCTCTACTGGAAAGTTGGAGGAGCAATGGCGGAGGATATAGGAGAGAACAGATTTGGGGAGGGGGTAGTCAGTGGGATCACTATTCTTGGCCGGTGGGTTGGGGAAAGATGGGGAGAAAATGTGTGGCTCAAAATCTTGTGGAAATGAATGCTGTAAAACTAAAAATAAACATAAATTAAAAAAAAACATTATTGTGAGAAAGGATCCATAGATTTCTCCAGACTATATGAGAAAAAAAGTTTAGAACCTCTCTTTTAAGCAACATATGAGTATCAGTTATTACAATTATTTCTTCTTTCTAAATTACATGAATGACTCCTTCATGTCATCAGTTTTTATAAAATGACTTTGGGAGTTTATATTGACTATTAAAAACTAGCACCTCTTTTCCTCCTTAAATCTTAGCCCTCAATGAGTTTTAAGTGAACTAAGTAGCTACCTTGGTTAGAATAATAATTGCATACTCTTCTACTTAAATCTCAAAAATAACTTTTAAGACAAAAGAAAATTAAGACTTAAGCAAACATTAAGCTTGTGAATTGATATGAAAGTTATAAAAAGGCAGACAAAGGGAAACCATGGATTTTTAGTCTACAACACTTACTTCCAAAGCCTACAGCTATTAAAAAAAAAATAAACTGACCTAGGCATTATTGCATAGTTATCATTCAAGAAGCCTTTAACAATTCTTAAAGTTACAGAATCTCAGACCTGAAGAGGACTTCTGGTTTTACCCATATATGTACAGGAATATGCACTAAAATATCTAACAGATCACAGATTTCTTGAAGGCAATGATTGTTTCATTTCTGTCTCTGTATCCCTGTAGCAGCAAGCACCCCAAGCGTCCTCAGGGTTTGCTGCCAATACAAGTTCTTAGATCTGCTTTGTTAAAGGAAAGCAACTCAAAATGGGTTAACAAGCTTACTTTAATCAGTCAGACATATATCGTTTACCTTGTTCAGGGGAAAAGGTCAGCACCCCGCACTTCAAAGTACACAGACAGAATTATCAAGACAGAAACAGATCTAGTAGACAGATTTCAAACTGTCCAACCATTACATCCATACCCAGTCAACATCTGGGTTTTTTCAAAGCCGGGGGGCTCAGGACAATGGCTTCCCATAATCCATATCAAATCAAAGTGAGCCCCAAAACAAAGCCTCACATCAGGGCTTATATAGCCTTCTCCTGGCTCAGAGAATGTAACAACCTTTGGGACCCACTGGCCAATCAAAAAGTATCTACTGAAAAACAAGCCTCCTACCCCAGGCTCCAGGTGCACTTTAGCCTAGGGGCAGGGAAGATCTTCCAGATTTGCATTCCCATTACAATCCCCAGTGCCTGACACAGGACCTGGCATACTCTGAGTTCTTTCCAATGTTGTTAGTCCTTGGTACATGTCCTTCCCTTGAAAGAAGACCTCCAGTAATGGGTTGGGGGAAGGACACATTGCATCCTTAGCTATCCCATTTTATTTTGACAGCATTCATATTAGGAAGTTGTCCTTCTACCCAACTGAAATATGCCTAAATGTGTTTTCCACTCAATGTTCTTAGTTCTGACTTCTAGGGCCAAGTAGAACAAGTCATGAAAATTAGAGCCAGAAAGAATCTTAGAAATAATCTCAAATGAGATAATAGATGTAAAGTGCTTGAAATACCTTAAAATTCTATATAAATGCTAGCCATCATTATTACTATCATCATCATTATTATTTTGTTCAAATTTTTACAAATTTTATTTTTACAAATTAGTTATCTGAAGCCCAGAAAGATTATCATCTGTCCAAAATTACACAGAAAGTAGAAAAAAAAAACAGAGCCAGAGTTCAAAACTGATTCATATCACATGTTCCAAGCTGCTCTAATTCCTCTTCCACAAAAATAACCCTTAAAATACTTGAAGGTTACTACCATGTGATCCTTAAGTCTTCTTTTTATCCAATTTAAATTTCCTTATTTCTACTGATTGAAAGTAATATTATTATTTCATGTCCCCTGTCCATCCTAACAACTCTCCTTTTTACAATGCAACTTGTTAATGTCATTGCTAAAATATGGCAAGCAGAGCAAAAAGAATAAAAAAAAGGACTAGAGGTGATTTTTCCATGAGAACATTGAGGGACCAGTATACAAGCTAATCCAAAGGAGCGAAAAGTACAAAAGACTGCCAAAAAAAATGGATCTCAGAACTTTTGATACCACAAAAAAAAAATGTGCTTGTGACCAAAAGCACATCAAAAACTATCAAAATATATGCCTCCTCTCTTGTCCACATAAAAACTTTATCAGAATCACATATTCATAAATCAAGGGCACCTTCAATGAAGATATTAGTAGGGAAGACTTAGACTTCTAAAACTGATATTCAGTGGTGGAGCACATTTCTCAATTAACCAATATTGTAGAAAATATGATTCCATTGTGCTTATTGTTTGGTGATTATGAAAAAAATGATTCAGTAGGCCAAAATACTATCTTATAAGCACCTTTATATCAACCATGCTTCATTCAGTATTCCTTGGAAGATCCAACAGGACAAATAACCATGTTCAGTTATCCTCTGATAATAAATATTAGCCTTAGTATAAAATAGGAAGATATATGCTCACTGAAAGTGTTCACTATTGTAGTAGAGAAGGTCCATTTTAGAGTTTAGGTTAAGGAGGGATTGTCTCTAACTTATAAAGTCCTCTAGATAACTCCTTTTTGTAGAAGACATTGTGTTGATTCCATCAAGTCAAAGGATATTGCAGAACCCCATGGAAAAGATCTGTAATCATTTTAAGGGGTTTCTCTATCTGCACAAGAACAAGTGGGCAATTTCAACATGTATTTGGATAGACTACCAATAGAGCCTGTCCCATGGTATGAGTGTATATGTATTTTAAACAGATAGACTTTGCAGATGGACAATGAGCTAGGTCCAGATTTGAAAGAGAGGACAAGAGCAGGCTGGAGTGCTTTTGGGAAATTACAAAGCTCTTTTACTGACTCCAACTTTCCCATGAAATAAAAGACTTTTCTTTTCAATATTAACATTTATCAGTAATCTTAAATGACAATAAGTGATAGAAACTCACTGCTTCCAAAGAATTGTAGATGAGTATCAATCATAAGTCAATGGAGAGACCCACGGTAGATATGAGCAAAATGTAGTACATAACCAATGAAGAATGGCAAAGAAGAACTAGAACAAAGCACCTCATCAAGAAACTATATGACAGAAAGAGCAAATAAGAGGGCTGTTTGGCAAGAATGAGGGACATTAGATGTAGAGCCATACAGAGTACTCCACTGATTCCTCCTAATCCATCTTTAATAGACCACTTGCAGTGAACTTTTGAGACAATATGGACAAGACTTACACAGGATGGACTGGCATAGATAGGCTAAAGTCTGTATCATTGGAAGGAACAATAGAATTGAATAGATCCCAGATTTATTGGAGCATACTTTTATTTTATAATAAACAACATTTACTTACATCCCAGAGGGAAGATGGTACTTCCATTTATACAATTTTAAGAAGCAAATACATCTTTGTGCACATAATAGAAAGAGTCACAGAAACCACAAGTCAGACACAATGAAATGGCAGTCATTGTTTAGTAAGCTCTACAACTCCTTTCTATTATACTTCTATTAATGCAGCCTATGATCACAATAGCTTTTGTGGCCGACATCATATCATTGATTTGTCTTCAGTTGTCAGTGCATTACAGTGCTCAGATCCTTTTTCTTTCCTGTGAAGTGTTATGTTATCTAGCCATATTTTCCCTATTCTGTAGTAGCACCATTGATTTAAAAAAAACCCTAGCCTTAAGACTTTATATTTATACTTATTAAATTTCATCTTGTTATATTAATTCTTTCAATATACCTTTTGAAGGTCATTTGGGTTCCAAATTCCATCTTCCACTATGTTAGCTATCCCAAAGCTCCCTACTTTGTGTCAACTGCAAATTTTGTAAGAATACTGTCTCTTCCCTATTTCAAATCAATGATAAAATTTTCAACAGAGCTGGACCAAAGAAAAGACCCTTTGATACTCCCCTACAACCCTATCTTAAGAAGGACATTATCTGGACATTCATAGTCTGTCTCTTCATCTTACTGGTCCCAGTCAGAATATCAAACTTTTGCTATTATCCAGTCCACATATTTCAGTATCCTCTTTAAAAACACTATGAGAAATCTTGTTGAATGACTTACTAAAATACAAGCATACTCTGTATTGAATGCTGTAAGAATCAGAATGTCTTCCCAAGTTGTAACAAAAGTCCATAGACATCATCTATTCCAAACTCTTTATATTCTACGTGAAGAAATGGAGTACCAGAGATGCAAAGTCTCTTGTCCATGGTTTCACAGGTAAATATTTGTATCTTCACTTTTAGTCCTCTATTATTTCCATTGGATCACACTGTACACACACACACACACACACACACACACACACACACACACACACACA
>NW_027187348.1:18904869-18919687 GCF_028583685.1 Petaurus breviceps papuanus | reverse complement strand
CACACACACACACACACACACACACACACACACACACACACACACACCATGAACAAATGTGTTAAAGGAATATATGATATAAGAACTTTTGTCTTCATTTATAATTTTCACAACTAACTTTTAGGACTCAAACTCTTTGTGCATATGCAATACTTGATAACCAATGCAAAGGGGCAGCCAGGTAGCACAGTGAGTTAGAGCACCGGCTCCAGTGTTGGGAGGACCTGGAGATCGAATCCTGGGCTCAGACACTTGGCACCCACCCAGAAACACCTGGCTGTGTAACCTTGAGCAAGTTACTTAACCCCAATTGCTTTTAAAAAAATAACCAATGCAAAAATGAAGAATTAAATCTTTTTTGATTCTGAAGATAATTTCTTTGTACCATTCATGAGCCAAGAAAGAGATTTCTTTCCATGGCAAACAAAAATAGTAGGTTGTCAAATGCTTTGAACTAGGAAGAAAGTTTTTATTGACTTTAAAACAAAGGATTCAAAGCACTGGCTTTGAAAGTCTAGAAATTTTGGTGCTACGTTAGGTGAGTATGACTTTCAAAATTAAAGATAATGACAATTAAGCATTTTTTGATAAAATCAAGTACAAGTATATCGCATTTAAACCAAATATGATATTTGAAATTCTAAATTTATAAAACAGAGAAATAAAGGATTGAATATTTTCTTAAACAGTTTCTCATTTTTTCTTAGAAGATTCATTTTTTAATGTATGAATTGATCTACAAGTTCTATTTACATACAAATTTTCAAGAATATACATATTACCTAAAGCAAGATAAAATCTGATATCATTAGGGCAATTTATACATTTTTATCTGAGTTAAATGTATGAGGGTTGCATTTTATAGACACAATAAATTCCCACTCACTTGCTGGAAAAATAGTGCACAAGAGTCTCCAAATGAACAAAAAGGAAAAGTCTAAGTCTTTTCTTTATCACCAGTGTCTTCCATGAAGGATGGGAAACAAAACAATATTGCTATGAAAAAACTATGATGGAGTATAAAACATGAGTTACTTTGGAATTTAGCAACAGTTGCTTTTCCAGTTCTCTAGGGGTGTTGTTTTCAGTCATATCTCATGCTTTGTGATCCCATATGAGTTTTCTTGGCAAAGTTACTGGAGTGATTTGCTATTTCCTTCTCCAGCTCATTTTACTGGTAAGGAAAATGAAGCAAAGTTAAGTGACTTGCCCAGGGTCACACAACCAGAAAATGTTTGAGGCCACATTTGAACTACAAAGATGAGTCTTCCTAACTCAAGGACTGGCACTCTATCCAGCTATCTTGTTTTTTTTTTTTTTATCTCATTCTTTAGAGGTCACTCTTGCAAACTGATTTTCTCATAGTTGGTAGCTCTGACAATGAATTTCTAATTGTTATCTTCAATTTCCTGCACCTAGCTGTTTCAGTTCCTAATCTAAAGCTATGATCTCTAATACAGACACCCTCTGTTCCTGGGGTAATTTACCTGGGAACCTTGAAATTTTTTTTTTAAGTTAGATAATTGTATTTTAATGTAATTGATTTCTTTTGTAATACTGTGTAATTTATTCATTTATTTTATGTATTTTAAAACTTTCTGAGGAGATAGAGGTTTTACCAGATGACAGAGAAGTACACAACATAAAAAATTTTAAGAACTACTACTTTATTCTTTCTTTTTTTTCTTTAAAGTAACATTATTATTAACAACTATTATTGTTTAAGCAACTGAAAGAACAAAAACTCGTGGGCTAGATTATTATTAGATAACCCATTACACTAGCATCTTTTTAAAATTTGTTTCTAGGATTTAAAGTCCCCAATATGTTTAAAAGAGGGATGGCAAAAATCCCGATAATGTGTGAAACACAACTTGCAAAGTCTTGTTCGGTTTTACTTGTTTGAACACAAGAGCATTGGGTTTACTTTAGATAAATTTAGTTCAAACTGTTCATTTTACTGATAAGGGCATTAAGGGCAAAAAGGAAAAAGGATTGGCTAAGATAGTGCAGATTGTAAATAGCAAAACTGAGGTTGAAGTCCATGTCTTTTCACTCCAAATTCTGTGTTTTTTTGATGTCTCTTGCTCTGTGGATCTTCCAGTTTGTTAACACTCTCAAACAATTTCTGACTCATTTCCTCCCCTTTTCTGATTTCTCTTTCCTTTCTTAGTTTTTATTGGATGTTTTTTTTTCCTCTACCTTTGAGTATCCCCAAAGGCTCAATTTGGCCCCACTCCCCTTCTGTCTGTCCAAGTATTCCCTCAGGTGACATACCAGGAAATGAAAGCAAGTGAGTGTGCTAAGATTACTTCATTAGGGAGTATTCTTTTACCCCTAGGGGGCAACAAAGCTGGTTCACTGATTCTCAACACTCAGGCAGGCAGGAGCACATTAAGAATCTTTAGAGCTGGACTAGGTAGGGTGTCAGACTTTCTTCTGGTCAAGAACTCTGGGAAAATTTAAGGGAAGCAACATTTTTGACCTCTAATTTTCACCTAGCGCTTTTCACTTTGAGGTCATTTTGTTATTTTATGTTCTAGCAATTTAGATTGTAAGCTTCATTAGGGTCTGTTTAGTCCATGGGACTTATCCAGCACTGAGTCTAGTTTCCTGAATGCAGCAGGCACTTAATACACTTTGATTTCAAATTAAGGAAGATTAATCCCATAAATAAGCAATCATTTGATCTTCTTGGTCTACCCTTGTCCTGTTTCCTCTATAGAGGTAGCCAGGTGTGCAATGGATAGAATGCTGGGTCTGGAATTCAGATAGAACTGAGTTTAAATCTGGCTTCAGATACTGTGTGACACTGGGCAAATTACTCAATCCTTTTGTATCTCAGTTTCCTAAACTGTAAAATGGAGATTATTACACCTACACTGCAGTGTTGTTGTAAGGATCAAAAGATAATATTTGTAAAGCATTTAACACAGTATCTGATGCATAATGGGTGTCATTAAATGTTTTTTTCCTCCTCTCGTGTTTTCCTCAACACTATGCTTATTGTCTTCAGTTTCCTCAGTGACTAGATATTTCAAAAACATAAACAAAGATTGAAGATTCATACAGCAAATTAATACCCTTGAGCTTTATAGATTTTGTGAGCCACAAACCCCTATAATCTTTCCTCTACCAAAAAAAACCAAAAAAAGGTGGGTGGGTGGGGAGGGAATAATAAAGATCAAAGGACCCACAGGTGTTATCTAGGCCAACACCTTTAGTTTGCAGATAAGGAAAATGAAGGCCATAAAGGTCAAGTGATTTATCTGAGGTCACACAAGTAATAAATAAGAGAGTTATGGTGTATCAACCCAGGTCCTCTGATTACAAATCAGCTTCTTCCTGTATTCGCCTATATATTCAGGAGAATATGAGGAAAGCATCATTTTTTTGAAACCAAATGTCTCCCTGGAAACTTGTTTCTTCCCCTCCCTTCTCTTCTAGTGTTAGTGGTTAGAAACCAGTGGAAGCTATATGGACAAAATGTTTCCTGTAGCTGACTTAGCTAATATTCTTAGGTAGCTAGGTATGTTGGAAAATGATTGTTTAATTCCATATATATACATTTCTCTTTCAAAAATCCCAGGTCACAATGAATTATTTTAATCAGGTAGTGATTTCTGAGAAAAATAAGGAAATTCTATATGGTTCCCAAAAGTATAGAGGCCAAAGTTGTATTTTCATACACTTTGAAGCAGGACTGAAGTATATAAGAAAAATAACATTACTGTGGAAGGACCACATATATGCAGGTATAATATATCATGATTAGAGGTCACACGGAGGCTTGTTTAGATATAAATCTGGAAAAGTAACCATTTTAGACTCTTATTGGGTTTTCTGAAAGAAGTATACTATTTGCCAAGAATGCCATTGTTCAAAACCTTTTTAGCAGCAGGCTTATTTCAAATCAGAAAGTAATAAATGCTATTATGGGAACTAGTCAATATATTTTTCTCCTTAGAATATGGTAATGTAAAATCCAACAATGCCTACATTTTTATTAAACCTTCCTAATTTTCTATCAGTTCTGGGAGCAATTGACTTTATCCATATCTGGCTTTACCTCAAAATGATAATAAGGGAAAGTTCCATTAACTTACTTAGAAAAACCAAAGAACATTTCATTCTTTATATATTCAATTAATACCTGATTTAAAATCTCAGAGTTGGAGTATAAGAGCAATGTTTCTTAAATCAATTAGCTAAGGGTAGCTATTATTTAGGAACGATTTGAAGAATTTAAAACTGAATGTTAATATAAAATACATTTTTATTTTGACATTTATTTATCAACTGTGAACTTGGAAAGTTTGAAAATGGGGAAAGAAACTACTTTTCAGATTATAGTTCACATTTTATTTAAAGTAATGAATAAAGAAAACGATGCAATTGTGGAACACACATTACAAAAATGAATATTGCCAACTATCAATAGGAACATTTTATTAAAATCACTTTTGTTATTGTTCACTAGTTTAATCATGTCTGACTCTTTGTGACCCTATGAATCATAGCATGCCAGGCCCTTCTGTCCTCTACAATCTCCTGAAATCTGTCCAAGCTCATGTTTATTGCTTCCATAACACTATCTAACCATCTCATCATCTTCTGTCCCCTTTTCCTTTTGCCTTTAATCTTTCCCAACATCAGGGTTTTTTCCAATGGGTCCTCTCTTCTCATTATGTGGTCAAAATATTTAAGCTTCAGCTTCAGTGTTTGTCTTTCCTATGAATAGGCTGAATTAAACTATCAACTGATTTGATCTCTTTGCTATTGAAGGGACTCTCAAAATTCTTCTCCAGCGTCAAGATTTGAAAGCATTAATCTTGTGGCATTTATATCCAGTTCTCACAGCCATAGATTACTACTGGAAAAAAAAAACCAACAGCAACATAGCTTTGACTATATGGACCTTTGTCAACAAGGTAATGGCTTTGCTTTTTCGTATGCTGTCTAGATTAGCCAGAGCTATTCTTTCAAGGAGTAAGCATCTTTTCATTTCATGGCTGCAGTAGTCATCTGCAATGATCTTTGAACCTAAAAATATAGAATCTGACACTACTTCCATTTTCTTCTATCTCTATTTGTCAGGAAGTGATGGGACCAGTTGCCAATATTTTAGTTTTTTTAAATGTTAAGCTTCAAACCAGCTTTCACACTCTTCTCATTTACCCTCATCATAAGGTTTCTTAATTCTTCTTTATTTTCTGCCATTAAAGTGGTATCATCTGAATATCTGAGATTATTGATCTTTCTCTCTGCAACTTTAATTCTAGCTTTTGATTCATCCAATTTGGCATTTGATATGATGTACTCTGCATATGAGTTAAATAAATAAGGTGATACTGTATAGTTTTGTTGTACTTCTTTCCTAGTCTTAAACCAATAATTTGTTCCATGTTTGGACCTGTTATTTCTTGATCCCCATACAGGTTCATCGGGAGGCAAGTAAGATCATCTGGTACTCCCTTCTCTATGAGGATTTTCCACATTTTTTTTGATCCACACAGTAAAATGCTTTAGTATAGTCAATGAAGTAGAAGATTTTGCTTTCTCCGTAATACAGTGAATCTTGGCAATTTGGTCTTTAGTTCCTCTCTGCCTCTTTGAAAACCAGCCTTCACTTCTGCCAATTCTCAGCACATATTGTTAAAGCCTCACTTGTACAATCTTAACCATAATCTTGCTGGCATGTGAAATGATCACAATTGTCCAGTAATTTGAACATTTCTTAGAATTTGGATATAAACTCATCTTTTCCAATCCAGTAGCTGTTGTTGTGTTTTCCAAATTTGCTGGCATCTTGAGTACAGCATTTTAATAGCATCGTCTTTTAGAATTTTAAACAGTTCAGTCAAAATTCTGTCAGCTCCTTATCATTAGCCTTGCATTGACCTTATTGTTAACAATGCTTTCTAAGGTCTACTTGGCTTCATTCTCCAGGATGGTTCTAGATCAGTAACCACACTATTGTGGTTATCAGTGACATTAAGATCTTTCTTGTATAGTTCTTCTGAATATTCTTGCCACCTCTTACTATTGTTTTCTACTTATGTTACATCCCTACCGTTTTTGTCTTTTATCTGCCCTTTTTTTTGCTTTTTTTGGAGGGCAATTGGGGTTAAGTGACTTGCCCAAAGTTACATGGCTAGTAAGTGTTAAGTGTCTGAGGCCACATTTGAACTCAGGTCCTCCTGACTCCAGGGCCGGTGCTCTATTCACTGCACCACCTAGCTGCCCCTTATCCACCCATTATTGCATGAAATGTTTCCTTTATGTTTCTAATTTTCTTGAAGAGATCTCTTGTTTTTCCCATTCCATTGTTTTCTTCTCTTTCTTTGTATTGCTTATTTACAAAGACTTCCTTATTTCTCCTTGCTATTATCTTGAATTCTGCATTCAGTTAGGCATATCTTTTCCTTTCCCTTTCTCTTTCCTCCTTTCCTCAGCTATTTGTAAAATCTCATAAAATTTTGTTTTCTTGTGATTTTCCTTTGGGATGTTTTTTATTGACACCCCCTGCATAATATTGGAAACTTCTATTCATAGTTCTTCAGGGACTCTGTCTACCAAGACAAATCACTTAAATTTATTCATCACCTCAACTCCATATTCATAAGAAATGGCATTTAGGTCATACCTATATGGTCGATGGTCCCTACTCTCTTCAATTTAAGTCTTTTTTTAACAAGAAGTTCATGATCTAAGTCACCTTTGGTTTATTTTGTTCTTGACCAGCTGGTGATGTTGATCTGTGGAGTTATCTTTTGGGTTGTTGAAAAAGTGTTTGCTCTGATCAGCAAGTTATCTTGACAAACCTTTGCTAGTCTCTGCCCTGCTCCATTTTGTACTACAAGGCAAAACTTACCTGCTGTTCCAATTTTCTTTTGATTTCTTACTTTAGTATTCCAAACTTCTATGATGAATATAATGTTTTTGGGGTGTTGTTTCCAGAAGATATTGTAGGTCTTCAAAGAACTGATCAACTTTGGCATCTTCAGTATCAGTGATTGGAGGATACACTTGTAATACTGTGACACTAAAGAGTTTTCTTTGGATGCTATCAGATATAGTTCTATCATTTTTGAGATTATGCTCCATTACTGCTTTCTTTACCCTTTTATTGACTATGAGGGTTACTCCATTTCTTCTAAGGGCTTCTTGCCCACAGTATATGTATTGATCACTTGAATTAAATCCACCCATTCCTTTCCATTTAAGTTCACTGACAAGATGGAATGTTTAATATTTCCATCTTCTGTCTCACCACATCCAGTTTACCTTGGTTCATATTCTTACGTTCCAGATTCCTATACAATATTGACAGTATTCAACTTGCCTTTAGTCACCATACACACCTATAGCTGACAGACCCAGTCACTTCTTTCTTTATGAAGCTTCTTGTAGTTGTCTTCCAATCTTGCATATGTATTAATAAAGAGAAGGAAACTACCTTTGTTAATGCAGATCAAACATTTACAACTTAAGGTCTTATACGCTTGCCTGGAACCCTGATTACTTAAGTGACTTGGACAGGGTCACAAAGACAGTATGTCCACATTAAAATTTGAAGTCAGATTTTTTCTCAGGGCTTTAGCCAGTCTTCTATTCTCTATGTTGCATTGCCCCCAGTATATTTAAATAGATATAAAAGTAGACTTTCTTCTGTCAGTGATCTGCTATGGATATATTGGTTGAATTTCTAGGTTATAGGATTTGGACATTTTTGTCTCTTTACATGTATAATTCAAAAATGCTTTACAAAGTGATTTACTGAGTCATAGCTCCACCAACAAAGCACATATGTGTCCATCTTCCCTCAATTCTTCTGAGATTGAAATTTTAAAAATATTTTCTCATTTTTGCCAATCTGTTGGGTGTATCAGGTGAAATATTAGAAGCATAGAAAGATTTACATGAACTTATGAAGAGTGAAGTAGGGGTGGCTAGGTAGTGCAGTGAGTAAGAGCTCTGGCCCGGAGTCGGGAAGACCAGGGATAGGTTCCAGCCTCAGATACTTAACACCCACATAAAAAAAAAAAAACTGACTGTGTAACCTTGGGCAAGTTACTTAACCCCAATTGCTTTAATAAAAAAAAAAAGTGAAGTAAACAGAGGCAGAAACATAATAAACATGATACTACAACAATGTAAATGGAAACAACCACACAAAAATGAAAAGCTAATACTGCAAAGTTACAATGAATAAACAAAACTCCAAAGGCACTCCCATCTTGCTACTTCGCTATGATGAAAATTCTATGTTTATGAAGCATTGCATTCATTTTCAGACTTTTTCAATGTATAGTTGGCCTTGCTGGTTTTTTTCTCTTTCTTTTCTTTTCTTTTTTTAAATTTTTCTTTAGGGATGGCTAGATGGTAGTGGGTAAAGAACCAGCCCTGGATTCAGGAGGATCTGAGTTCAAATGTGACCTCAGACACTTGCTACTTACTAATTGGGCAAGTCACTTAACCCTGATTGCCTTGCCAAAAAAAAAAACCAAACAAACTTTATTCAATTGAATAGATTTCTGGGATGGGGAAGAGATACTGGGAGAAATTGTTGATGAAAAACAATAGATATAAATAAAATTTATTTAAGAAAAAAACTAAATATATTAATTTTTGTCTGCTATGGAGACTTTTATTAAAGTATCTTTCTCCCACTATTTTATGAATCTAAGAGTCATAAATTCATAGTATAAAATTTATCTTGCGATACATGTAATATTCATATTTTCAATTTTCAGTTAGCACCAATGGTCTATTTTTTTTTGGGGGGGGGAGGCAATTGGGGTTAAGCAACTTGCCCATGGTCACACAGCTTTTAAGTGAAGTAGCTGAGGCTACATTTGAACTCAAGTCCTCCTGACTCCAGAAATGCTGCTTTATCCACTGCCCCACCTAGCAACTCCTACACCCATTTTCCATTGAAAATAGCATGACAGTTGGTATCCTAGGGCCTGTTTAAATTTTTACTCTTTCACTTAATAATACATATTTGGCCTGGATGTGTATATCCTAATCCTTCTGTATCTGAGCTTCTTCTTCTGTAAAATTAAGTGCTCAACTAGATGATCTGTAAAGATTTTTCCAATTAAAAATCTATGAACCTAAGATATTCAAAGATAAAAGATGACACAAAATTTTCTTCTAGAGATTTTAGGAGGTTTCTGGATGTTTTTCTGATCATATCATTGGAGATAGATATAATCTTTGCCGTGACTTCATGGGACAAAATTGTAGTCAGAGACACTTAACCTCATATGAAAGCTTTAGTCTTTTCTGGACCACTAACTAGCTTTGTGACACTGTCTAAATCTGTGTTTGGGGGGCGGGGAAGAGAGGGGAATGGATTTCCCCTCGTTATTTATCACATGAGGTGATTAGGCTAAATTATAACTAAAGTTTCATCCTGTGTTTCTTTAAACACATTATACTTTTATTTACTTCATGGAGTGTGAAAACTGTTATTGAAATTAAATAGTTATACTAGATAACCAACTTTCTTAATAAAATTATAGTAATATTGTCGATAGCTGGTTCTCACAATTACTGTACCTATGTATTCCAAGTTCTGGTCACTAAGATTTGTAGATCTAGAACTTTGATTGTCATTTCACCTGAGACAATGGTAATTAAGTCTTAGGAATGAGATTCACTATTTAAACTCAGAGAAGAGGGACCAGTTTTAACTCTTATAAGGATAGAAATTTGGCTGAGAATTGGGCATGGGTCACTTTCTTACTAGAAGAGATGCATTTATATTCCATAAGTTTGCTTTAAGAGTAGAGCTAGTGCTGGACAAAATTTTGAAGGAGATAAAGTTTGCCCTCATTTTAAAAAAAATTTTAAATTTTTATTATAATAATTATTATTTATTTTGCTTTTTGGAGGGGGGAAGTCAGGGCAATTGGGGTTAAGTGACTTGCCCAAGGTCACATGGCTAGTAAGTGTTAAGTGTCTGAGGCTGAATTTGAACTCAGGTCCTCCTGATTCCAGGCTATTCAGTGAGCCACCTAGCCGCCCCTTACTGGTTTTTTTTTTTTTTTGACCTTTCTTCTATCTCAAACCATCAGTATCTTCATCCTTTGTGTCTTCTTCCTCTACTTTCCTAATCAAAATCTCTTAATACTCTATTATAACCTTAGGATAAGCCTTTCATCTCACTGATTCAGTTTCCTAACCTATGCTACTTTTTTTTTCTTTTGTGAGAAGAATGCAGTTAAGTGACGTGCACAGGTTTGTGTCAAATATCCAAGGCTAGATTTAAACTCAGGTACTCCTGCTTCCAGGGCTGACTTTCTGTCCATTACACCACCTGGATGCCCCACCTATGCTATTTTCAATGAGGTAGAACAGCTTGATGAAGCACTTTTTTTCCCCCACTCCACATTGTTCCTTGAAAATAAGTAATGAAAGGGTGTCCAGGTGGCGCAGTGGCACCAGCCCCAGAGTAGGGATGACCTGGAATTGAATCCAGGCTCAGATACTTAGCACCACACCCAGAAATAACTGGCCATGTAACCTTGAGCAAGTTACTTAACTCCAATTGCTAAAAGAAAAATAAGTAATGAAGTATAAAAAAGCCCACTCATCCCTGGTCTAGTGATGAGTGCTCCATGTGGAGTCAAAGGACCCAGGGTCTAATCCTGCCTCAATCATTTTCCATTTTTGTAACCTTTGAAAAATCATTTAACCTTTCTAGGTCTCAATTTCTTCTATTGTAAAATGAATGGTTTGGGCTAGATGCCTATAATGGTAATGTAATTTTGAATTTGAAGATCCCTTTGTGTTGGCAAAAGTAGCAGGTACTTAACACTTAGTAACTGATCAAGCCTCTGATTGGGGGAACAGAAGGTATGAACTCCTGTCTCCTGTTAACTGATGTAACAGGCAGGGATTGGCAGAAGGAAGTGAAGTAGGTAATGCTGTGTATATAGTAGGGGGGGGGGACCCAGAGAGGCACAGTCAGAGCACTAGAACACTCCTGGGACAAAGTCTTGATTAACTCACTAAGTCACTAATCAGTAACAATAGTCAAAGTACTCAAAATACAATCAGTCACTTATTCAGCAAAGTCTTACTAAATATCATACACAAAACCATTTAGGTCACTAGTAAACTATAATTCCATAATTACTCAGTATTCAAGGAGAGGTCTTTTCTTCATCTTGATTTAGGGCCTGTTCTCAGATTCCCTGGATCCCCTTCCTTGGTCCCTGATTCTACCTGGGTTCAATGGCAGAAAGTTCCCAGTTCCTTGACCAGCTCTCTGGGGCCCCTTCTATATACACAGCATTACCTACTTCACTTCCTTCTGCCAACCCTTTCCTGTCACTCAGTTAACAGGAGACCTTCTGTTTCCCCAAACAGAGGCTTGATCTGTTACTAAGTGTTAAGTACCTGCTACTTTTGCCAACACAAAGGGATCTTCAAATTCAAAATTACATTACCATTACAATGCCCTTAAAGGCATTACATACTGAGCCATCTTGTGAACTAATAGTATATAGAAGGGGCCCCAGAGAGAC
This sequence comes from Petaurus breviceps papuanus, assembly GCF_028583685.1. Lineage (NCBI taxonomy): Eukaryota > Metazoa > Chordata > Mammalia > Diprotodontia > Petauridae > Petaurus > Petaurus breviceps. The sequence goes on along the minus strand of NW_027187348.1, from coordinate 18,908,147 downwards.
ATAGTCAGAATTTCTTTGAGACTGAGATCTGGTGGCAGAACAGCTACAGAAAAAATGGAGAACTGAGTCCTGAGAACTTGTGGTGGTGGAGCTTCTGAACAGGATCCCAGGAGCCCAGAGCACAGAGCCAGGAGGCCAGGAGTACAGTTAAATAATTAGAAAATGTTATAAACCAGAGTTGATTTAATATTTTGTTGATTGTTGAGACATGAAAGTGATGGAGAAAATGTTAGTAATGCAGACTGAACTGAAATGTCTGTCATGTATACATTTTTAGAGGGTCTATTGTTAAACATTTGCCAGTATTCCCCTTCTTCAAGGTTATCTCCATATGTAAATCTATGATACTATGATCCTTGCAGGATGGTGCCATTATCTCCTACTTCATAAAGATTTCAGAGTCCTTTTTTTGCAGAAAATTTTCAGTGACTGTATTCTCATTAAGGACATTGATTGCCATGTCTTTCACAGACTTTTTTCAATTCTATTTGCCACTAAAAGCATTAAGAATAACTATTTTCGGAGTCAGTAGGTCTCGTTTTTTCTAGGGATTTGCCCTAGCCAATTGCTTTTGCCTCATGCAATAACTTAAAACAACCTTTTCAATATGTAACTGTACATATTTTGATAATATTAAACATGTGATTCCTGCCAAATCCCCACTTTAAGCATTTTTACAGCCCATATGAAGTTTAAAACTATATCCTTTTGTGATTGAAAGTTTGAACTTTCCAATGCAGTTTCTTACTGTTCACCATGGGCTTTGAGAATTCACTGTAACTGATATGATTAATCATAAAATAAATATAGACCTATCAAAGAGAAATTTGAAATATGTGCATTTATAAAAATATGAAAAAGTGTTCTCCAGTGCACCCCCCCCCCTTCATCGTGGGACCAAGGCAACTATCTGCCTTGCCAACTTGCTAATCCTGGCACTGTTCTTCTATACCTTGGCAAGCCTTTTATGCCACCTTTCTATTACAAGCTTTGAGCATTATAATTCTTGCAAGCATTCAGTGATACTAGCTATTCGTTGTAAATTTACAATATCCTATAAATAGTGCTTACCCAAATTTTAGACTAGAGAAGAACAAGGATGATTGCAGAACCCAACAGGATTCCAATAGGAAGCTCAAAGAGTACCATTGGGAATGTTAAACAAGGATACAGCTACTTCATAGAATGAGGCTGATTCTCTGAATAATATTAGGAGAGGTCAGTACTACAGCTGCACATTTGATGAGCAGCTGTGTGAACTACTGAGAACAATGGACTGTCTGATTGGCAGTGGACCCAGCAGTGCCAACGTTCAGCAAAGCAGAATTTTTTTTAAAGAATGGGACAGTGTTAATGCTGCATCATGCTGTGGACACACTGTCAACTGGGTAGCTGGAAGAGGATAGGAAGAGTTATTAGAATCACAAGCTCATATAGAGATTTATGGGGGGAAATAGAACAGAGAATGCTGAAGACCATATTGATGGTAACTCAGGATGATAGTTTCTCCATGGACACTGAAAGATCAATCTTTTCATTTTAAGATTATGAGAATGAAGTTTCTCTAGAAGTTTGCCATAGAACAATGAAAGAACATACACAGTCCCTTTCCTTTAGGTAGGAAGATACTTGAATCTTTCCTGCCTTAGGATATATCCTGGATTGTTATTAAACCTTCATGTTGTGACCAAATCATACATTGGGGAAGGGATGTAGCAAAGAGGTGGTTTGTGATACATGGTATTAGGAGAAAATGAATCAAAGCACTGACAAAGCCATGTTCATCTTTGTTAATGTAATGACTTAAGTGTTTTATATATATAGTCATTTATTTATTTGGGTTGAGGAATTTTATCTGGGAGGAAAAGAAAATTTCATAGCACAAATCATCCAGTGATTTTATTATTGTAAAACTCAGCAAGAACATGATTTGTATTTACTGTTTGGTCATTCAATCAGTCAACAAACATTTCTTAAGCTCTTACTATGCACCAGGTGCTGAAGTATTGAAGACAGATGAAAATAGTCCCTATGTGAAAGGAGCTTATGCTCTATGTAATACCCAAAAGGGACATTTTACTGTAAGTTTGCTTTATAATAATTGAGTGAGTTTAGTTTTTCTTCAGCATGACTATCCTTTTCAGCTATGCCACAATTACCATAGTTTCCCCTTTCCGTCCTTAAGGCAATGACTACTTTATGTAAAACAATTTACATACTTTTTTGAAGGTATTCGGTCTGGTGGAGGTAGAAAGCTGTGATGTGGTTCTCCAAAAAAGCTGGCACATTCTATGGAAAATTGAAATTGAAATATAATTTCTGTTTGTTCAGTTCAGTATAATGTAAACTCTTTGAGGGAAGAGGCAGTTTTTTTTTTCATTTGTTTTTAGCCTAAAAAGTGATTTTCACAAAGTAGAAAAAGGGGAGCAGTCCTCAACCTTCTCTGTAAATTCTTGGAATGTTGCATTTAACATAGGGTTTAAAAATAATAACAATAAAATCTCACATTTATATAGCACCTTCAGATCTGAAAAGCACTTTACATGTTTTACCTTCTGACAAGCCTGTAAGGTAGGTGCTATTATTATCCCCATTTTGTAGATAAGAAAACTAAGGCTGAAAGATTAAATTTTGCCATGTGTCACAGAGTCAATATATGGGAGAGGCAGGACTTGACAGGGAGGGACTAGGTCTTCCTGGATTTGAGGCCATTATGCTGACAGTGTTTCTCTTGATAAGCATCTAATGCATGTTTAATGGAAGGTTGTATTATTAAAATAAATTTAATTTAATCTGTCTTCATGAACATAGAAGCAATATCAACTATCAGCTGTAATGACCATTCTGCATAATTTCTAGGTGTAGCAGAAGAAGGAAAGGTCACATGTAGTCATAAATAAGTACTGATAAATGTTTAACAACCAGTTTTGGGGGTGGGAGAAATGATTGTACAAGACTCTTAAAAGTTTAACCTTCATTTTTTACATTTTCTCCATAATTTTCTTAAGTCTAGACAATCAACAAAACAATAAATCGTGCCTTTAAGCTTTTTCTACTTCCAAAGTGTGAATGTTCACACTGAAAATTTAACAATTGGTCTTGTGATTTGGTACAAGCTGGCTCCAGCACCCATTGGCATGCAATTGTGTGTGGTAGGCTGTATGAACTACAGGCACATAGCTTCACTAAGATTTGCTTAGATTCTTAGTGGAAAGTTAACACCAAATTCATTCTCTCTCTCTCTCTCTCTCTCTCTCTCTCTCTCTCTCTCTCTCTCT
>NW_027187348.1:18841379-18904859 GCF_028583685.1 Petaurus breviceps papuanus | reverse complement strand
TCTCTCTCTCTCTCTCTCTCTCTCTCTCTCTCTCTCTCTCTCTCTCTACTCTTCCCTCCACTAAGACAAACATCCACTTGCCCCGAGCCTGAAAATTGTCAATTGCCATCAATTCACTAGGGGCAGTAAGTGCAGGTAGAGTAATATATGTGTTGAGAATTAAGGGGTAAAATACTATTTCAAGTTAGAAAGGATAGCATAGTTACCTTTCCCTTTCAGTTGTTCTTTGAAAATATTTCTTGCATGAACTAAATTCATCTTTCTCTTTTCTCATATAGCTTTTTTCACAGGGGAGTTTTCTCAGCTCTAGGTTGCTATTTCTTCCTCTCTGATGACAGTCTTTACCTCATTTCAATGGAATTTCATGTACTGAGTCCAGCCATCTCCCTGGTCCTATTAGCCTTTTTATTAACTTGAATCTTGCTATGTAGTTTTTATGCCTTATAGTAGATGCTCTTAGAGTACATCTATGCTTGGGTAACTATCTTGTACTTATGTTTTCCATTGCCATATGTATGAATGTGCAATTAGATGATGATGCCACTAGAATTTATTTCTTCTTGTGTTTCTATGAGGGACCATCATTGGAAATCTCAAGCCATTCCAGTATCTTTGCTAGGAAAACCCCAAATGAGGTATGAAGGATTGAATACAGCTAAAATGACTGAACAATAACATTAGCACCTACCTCCAGGGGTCGTCATAAAGAACAAATGAAGTAATAGTAAAATTCATTGCAACACTCAAAGTGTTATATAAATGCTATCCTCGCTACTATTTTCATGATTCACAATAATATGGAGTATTATATTATCTCATCTGTCTTTAAACTCTTCAGATTAACGGTTAATAATTACTATTAATTTAGTAAAAAAAAAATTGCAGTGTTACAGGAAAGCATTCTCAAGTCCAGGTGTACCTAGGAATTACCATATGAGATGATGAGGAACAGAAGATTCCAGATACAGGATGAACAACAGTAAAGCTGAATATTTATGGAGATAACACTTATTTTTCTTTCCTATATGGAATAAGTGGATCTATCACTTAACAGAAGTTCAAAGTCCTAGATTTAGGAATTTAGAGATATAGTCCAATCACAAGTAGTACTCAAGCTTATATGCTTTGGTTATACGATCGCATAATATTAATAATATAAGAGACAATGAAATCAGTGACTCGTATTAGTAAAGATGAAAAAGCTAAAAGCTAGAGAGATGAAGTTACTTCCCAAAGCTGCATAATTAACTAATGCTAGAAGCAGAATTAGGACCCAAACATTCTAAGTCCCAATTCCATGATCTTTTCAATATGTCACCAAATTAGAATTGCACAATTGGTGGAAAAACAATGCCAGCCTTATAAATGGACCAATACTTTTATTTAAAAGATTGAATATATTTATATATTATATATGTATTTATATTATATATATATATATCTTTTCTTTTGAGGAAAACAACAAATTGGTTCAACAAATGCAATAATCATTCTTTAGGCACTATGAACTAGTAGGTGAGCAAGGAACTGAAAATACAACAATCAAAATAATATAGTCTTTAACCTCAAGGAACTTTACCATTTTTGTAGAGGAGATGGCTACATTCTAGTGAAACTGATTGGTTTCAACAGTCAGCTTTCAATATTCTGTGGCAAGAGAAGTTGTGGATAAGTGAAATTCACAAACACCAATCCTCCAAAGTAGCTTGTGGAAAAAAATTTCCCCATGACAATTATAAATTTATTTATAGCAAAATTTTAACTAGATAACTCTAACATCTCTTCTAGCTTTGTATCTATGAACAGTTAGTTCCACAACAGAGCGATTGCATTGATGTAAGAAGAAAAAGACAGGAACGGCCAGGTAGCACAGCGAGTAAGAGCACTAGCTCCAGTGTCAGGATGACCTGGGGATCAAATCTGGCCTCAGACACTTAGCACCCACCCAGAAACACCTGGCCATGTAAACTTGAGCAAGTTACTTAACCCCGATTGCTTTAAAAAAAAAAAAAAGAAGAAAAAGACAAAAAATGAATAGTAGTTGTCAATATCCCATCATCAGAGTGATAAAGGGAGCAAAAATATCAAGAGTGAGTATTAGATGTGAAATAGTTATGTGTTTTCTTCTACTTTTGATTGCTGTGGTTTTGTTTAGTGCAAAAATTTTTAAATTTTTTGTAATCTAAATGATTTATTCTGCCTCCCATGAGCCTTTCTATCTCTTGTTTTATTATGAACTCTTCCATACATCATCAAATATTTTTTCCATGCTACCCTAATTTGCTTGTGAAGTCACCTTCTATGTATAAATCATATACCCATTTTGCTTTTATCTTGGTATACATTATGAGATAGTGTTCTATCCCTAGTTTCTTCCAAAAACTTTCCAGATTTCCCCGAAGTTTTTGTCAACTAGTGAGTTCTTGCCTCAATAGCAGGGATTTGGGAGTTTATCAAAGATTAGGTGACTTTGCTCATTTGCTTTTATATATTGTGTACCCAATCCATTCCACTGATCAGCCACTCTATTTCTTATCCAATATCAAATGGTTTTGACGATTACCACTTTGCAAAATATAGTTTGAAATCTGGTACAACTAGGCCCGCTTTCTTCATATGTTTTCATTGTTTTCCCAATATTATTGACCTTTTGTTGCACCAGATGAATCTTCTTATTTTTAAGCTCAATATTCACTGAATAAATACATGACTTTAGGTATTTTTATTATTTTGGCCTGGCCCACCTATGGGTAATGAGTATTTCTCCATTTGTTTTGATCTGTCTTTTTTGGTGTGAAAAGTGTTTTGTAATTATGTTCATATAGTTATATGATTTTTTTTTGGCAAGTGTTTTACATTGTCTACAAGTATTTCAAAGAGAATTTATCTTTCTGTATTTTCCTACTTAATTTTGTTAGAACTATATGGAAATGCTGATGATTTGTGTGGGTTTGTTCTATATCCTGCAAATTTGCTAAAGTTTAGTTATTTTGACTAGTTTTTAGTTGACTCTCTAGGGTTCTATAAGTAAGCCATTATATGATTTCTGTTGTTTTTCTTATTGATATAGACAATTATGCTTATAGTTTTCCTGATATTTAATCAACCCAGAATTCCTGCTATAAATACAACCCAGTTACAGTGTATGATATTTGTGATAAATTTCTGTAATCCTTGATCATATTTTATTTAAAAATTTTACATCAATATTCATTAAGGAAATTGGTTTATAGTTTTCTTTTTCTGTTTTTGTTCTTCCCAGTTTAAATTTCAAAACCATATATGTGTGTTTGGTAGGACTTCTTTTTGACCCTTTTTCACCCCCCAATTTACTTAATATTGAAATTAATTTTTCTTTAAATGTTTGGTAGAATTTGCTTATAAATTCATCTGGTCCTGGTTCTCACCACTCCCCCAAATGGAGTTCACTAGTGTCTTATTCAATGTCTTTTTTCTAATAGAGATTTATTTAAGTATTCAATTTTTACTTTTGTTAAGCTGGACATTTTTATTTTTGCAAATATTCATCCATTCCATTTATATTGTCAGTTTTATTGGTACACAATTGGACAAAATAACTCTTAATAATTGCTTTAATTTCATCATCATTTGTTGTGGTGTCATCTTTTCAACTTTGATTTAGATTTTGTTTTCTTTTTTGAAAATCATACTTGTCCATTGTTTATGTATTTTATTGATTTTTTTTCATAAAACCACCTCCTAGGTTTACTCATGAATTCATTTTTTTTTACTTTTAATCTGATGATTTTCAGGATTTTCATTTTGGTGTTTAATTGGGGATTTTAAATTTATTCTTTTTCTAGTTTGTTTTTTAGTTACAAGCCCAATTCATCGATTTGTTCTTTCTTTCTTTTATTCATGTAAGCATTTAGAAATGCCATTTATTCCCCTAAGTACTGCTTTGGCTGCATCCTACAGATTTTAGTATGTTGTCTCATTATCTTTAATGGAAATATTAACCATTTTAATGATATATCCTTTTACAAATTTCTTTTTATCTTCTCCAGCCCCTTACTTGAAGTCTGTATGTTTCTTTGTGTTCAATATGCATCTCTTATTTACAATTTGTTGTTAGATTCTTGTTTTGAATTCTTTCTGCTATGCAATTCCATTTTGTGAGTTTATCCCATTCACATTAACAGTGATTTTGCTAAAACTCTATTTCCTCTATCATATTCTCTTCTATTTATCATTCATTTTCTTTATCCTCTTCCCTTTTCAAAACTTGTTTTACTTCTGACCACTACCCCCTTAATCTACCTTCCCTCTATTCTCTGTCTTTTTCTTAGTTCAATAAGATGAGTTTTTCTACCTAACTCTGTGTGTGCATAGTCTTCTCTCATAGAACAAATTCATAGGAGAATGAGGTTCAAACACTGCCCATTCTTCTCACCAATTTTTCCTCCATTGTATAGTCTTCCTTGTGACAATCTTTTAAATGAGGTAATTTCTCTTATTTTTTCGCCTGTCTTCTCCCTTTTCCAAATTATTATTCTTTCTTACCCTTCTATTCTTCTTTTGAGATTATCCCAACATAATATTCATGGTATTGTGGGCACACCCATGCCCTTTTTTTAAGTAGACTCCTCTTCTTACTGTCCTGATAAAGTTCTTAGGTGATATATGCATACACACATGCATATACATACACATATAGTAATGTAAACAGTTTAACCTTATTAAGTCATTTATGATTTCACACTTATGATTACCCTTTTGTGCTTTTCTTGAATCTTGCATTTAAATGTTAACTTTTATACTCATCTGTTCAGCTTTGATCTTTTCATAAGAAGTGCTTGAAAGTTCTGCATTTCATTAAATGTCTTCCCTCCTCCTCAATACAGTTATACTCAATTTTGCTGATTAGCTTACTCTTGGTTGTAATCCTAACTCCTTTGTCTTTTAAAATATTGTATTCTAAGTCCTCTATTCTTTTTTAATGGTAGCTACTAAATTTTATGTGAGCTTTACTGTGGGTCCATGGCATTTAGATAATTTCTTTCTGACCACTTTCAGTATTTTCTCCTTGACCTATGCATTTTATATGGCTATAATATATTGGTTACAATATTCCTGGGAGTTTTTATCTTGGTATTCTTTTGGAAGGTGACTGGTAGATTATGTCAATTTCTACTTTGTTTTCTGGTTCAAAAATATCAGGGTAGTTTTTCTTTATAATTTCTTGAAATGTGATGTCTAAGCTCTTTTAAATCACGGCTTCCAGGTAGTCCAATAATTCCAAAATGATTTCCCCTCTACTATTTTCAGTTGATTTTCCTGTGAGATATTTCATGTAATCTATATTTTCATTCTTTTGACTTTGTTTTAAATTTTTTCTACATGTATCATGGAATTATTAACTTATTTTTGCAAATCTAATTTTTAAGTAATAATTTTCTTCATCATTTTTGTACTTCTTTTTCTGCTTGGCCAATTCTTATTTTTAAGAAAGTTTTTTCTTCTGTAATTTTTGTATATCTTTTACCAAGCCATTAGTTATTTTTCATAAATTTTTATTGCATAGCTCTCATTTCTTTTCTTATTTTTTCTATCACTATTATTTGATTTGTAAAATGGTATTTCCCCCCCTTTTTTTAAATTGCTAGGTTTTTAAGAAATTCTCATTAGGTTTGTGTCAAATCTTCATTTTTCTTTGAGGCTTTTCCTATAGATGTTTTCAATTCATTTTCTTCTGAGTTTGTGCCTTGAGATTTCCCTTAACCAGGGAGGCATTTTATTATCAGGTACTTCTTTTTTGTTCTTTGCTCATTTTTTTTCTAGCCTAATTCTTAACTTTAGACTTAATATTACAGTTGAGCTCTGCTTACCTCTAGGAGTTGGAGAGATATCTGATTAAGCTTCTGTCTATCACCTTTTGCTGATTTCACAGATCAGTAGCAGCTTTTAAGTTTTCAGTTCTTTCAATGCAGTATCTGAAGGAAGGTCTTCTCTTTGCCCTCCTGGTCTGTACTCTGGTATTTATCCTGATAGGGCTCACTCATGACCATAATTGTTCCTTTTCCTGTCCTGGGACTATGATCCAGATTTGGGTAATGGGAGACAGGGCTTCCAGATGGTTCATGTTCCTACCCCCTAAGCTAGCATAGGACTCCTGGGATATCTTTCTTACCAGGTTTTTTAGTCCTTTTATCATCACTGTGCTTTTGGCCACTCCTTGTTGCTACTGCTGTCACCACAGTCATGCCCCTGCCCAGCCTTGACCCTAGTGTCCACAGGCCTCTCTTTCAGTCTTCCTAAGATGCCTTGAGCTAGAAAAATAACTCATAATGATTTTTTAAATTCACTTTTCTGCCTATGATTTGGTTAGATATATTTTGAACTTTTTTTGGGAGGAGCTGTATTGGGGAACTTCAGAAAAATGCAACTATAATTCTTCCATCTAAATTCTACCTGCTTTGTATAATGTTTTAAGGTTCCAATACACCTTGAAAATTTTATCTTGCTTTATCCTCAGAACACTGGGTGGTAGGTGCTATCGTTATTCCCATTTTACAGGATAGCGAGAGAGAGAGAGAGAGAGAGAGAGAGAGAGAGAGAGAGAGAGAGAGAGATTTTGTCTGAAGCAGAATCTTAACCCAGGTCTTCTGAACTTTAAGTCTAGCGCTCTATCCAGTGTTCCATCTAGCAATAGTCTAAAGTAAAGTTTATGTTTTTTAAAAAAGATCATAAAATTCAGAGCAAATTTGTGCAGAATAGACTGGAGCATCTTCCCTTGACTGTAAAAAGAAACCAAGTTATTTTTGATCTGTAATCATTTATCCAGTGCTCTGTTTTGCTGCCAATCTCTTGTCTCTTTTCTCAGCAATGGTGAGATGAATATCTATTCCTAAGGGCAGAGATATTCAAGATTTGTTAATTTTTCAATAAGAAAGATGTTTAAAAACCTTGAGGCAGAGCAGTCCTTTGGCTTCCTGTGCATGGATGATATCAAAAGAGCTAAGTTATCTTTTTAATGTGAACATACTGATTTGACCCAAATTAGGTCACTGTTCATAGGTTATCAGTATAAAACTTGATGAAAACAGTTGTATTGCCAGTCTCTAAATCAATTTGGATGACATCATTCCCCCTGTTTTATTTTTTAGAGGATATAGGTAATGGGTAGTATGTTTATCATGGGTCACCAGACAAGGGGAGCCTTTTGTGCCCACCATGGTCTTTCTTACTTTGCATAATTTATACTTTGCCCCTCCAGCTGATTTAATGTAAATCAAAATTTTGCCATGATGTAAAGAAAAATCTCCTTCCTACTTCATCTTCTCAATAGTGAAGACATCCATAAAGCCAAAATGATGTGTAATGTCATAATCTACTTTATCATCAATCTTGATGAGTCTTTGCATGCAGATCTTTACTTCATCTCCTGTTAGGACACATTTTAATCTGTTTCCATGGAAAATGATGAGCCTGTTGGTGGTCTGGGTGCAAGATCTCTTGCAAATTTGTCTGATATTGATACTTCAATGCTATAACATGATTTAGTTTCCTGAAGACTCAATCAATGGTATCACAGACAGCACGGTCTATTTGGTTTCTTACAAATCTTTCAATAACAGAGGACCCAAACTGACCACTTTTAGAGACCAGAACTGCTCTTCTATCATGACAGAAACAGAGTCTGGTTCATACAGGACACCAAGGAGAGAGGCATCCTGGAACTTAATAATAACTGACAAGAACTAAGTCTCTCGGTAGGAATTGAAATGCAGAAGGAAGACAAGGAATCATCTGGAAAATTCCTATGCACCAGCAGTAGTGTAAGTTGATTTAAATAGTTCAACTATTCTGGATTTCATTTTGAAATTATGCAAGATAAGTGAATAAACTGTCATATCCCTTGAACCAGAGATGTTACTACTAAGAATGTGCCCCAAGGAAATCAAAGAGAGAAACAAAGTTCCAATAAATAATAAAATATTCATAAGAGTACTTTTGTGATGGCAAACATTTTTTGTTGCCAATTTTATTTTATTATTTTATTTTTTTTAAAGCAATTGGGGTTAAGTAACTTGCTCAAGGTTACATGGCCAGTTATTTCTGGGTATGGTGCTAAGTATCTGAGCCCGGATTCGATCCCAGGTCATCCTGACTCTGGGGCCAGTGCTCTTACTTACTGCGTCACCTGACTGCCCCTTGGTGCCAATTTTAAATAGATTTTAATCTCTAGAACAAGAACTGCATTTTCACTTGTTTACAGTACTGATAAAATGCAATGTTATTCACTTCACTCCCTTTGCACACATTCAAATATGCAGAGTGCCTAGATTTATAGAGTAGCTTAAATGTTACATTTAAACTGCCACTGCATTGGCTATGCTTTTGAGTCCTTTAATTTTTGGAAAGCTGTGTGGACTCTCTTATTTTGTATTTAGTTGAACTCTTCAATGGTGGGTCCAGAAGAAGCATCAGATGGGACTAACTTATCATCTGGAAATCCACAAGACACACCTCCTGACATACCCCCTGCACTCTGGTATAGCTTAGTAATGATGACTTCAGTTGCAGACCTTCTCCAATTCTTTCTGCTGATGCTCACATTTTTCCTTCTCAGCAGTCTGGTTCTTTCCCAGCCAGTTGATTGTTTCATTACATTTGCTAAATATCTTTTGATTGTCTTCATCACTAATTTTGCCTTGGAATTTCTTATCTTCAACACTAGCCTTCAGGTTGAAAAATAAGATTCAAGAGAATTCTTGGAAGGCATATTGTTTCTCTGCTGGTCAAGCTCAGGACCTCCTGGACCATGTGTTTGATGTCTTTATTGCACGGATGACTTTTGTCATTGGTGATAGTGACCTTTTTCTCCCTTCTTGTGCTTTTATCCACAAGAGGAACATTGAGAATGCCATTTGCATCATTGTCAAATTCTGAGGAACACCCTCAGGGATAGGGGGGATTCCTGTTACCTCAAACTTGACTAGTAGGTTGTTATTTTTTATCATTGTTCTCTCACTTTGATAAACATGAATAAGCACATCACATTTGTTGTCCAAGTAGGGGGTAAATGTCTACATCTGTTTGGTGGGGATGGTGGTATTGAATTTGATCATAATTGTCATGACTCTACCATAAGTTTCAATACCAAGTAAAAGAAGAGTTATGTCCAACAGCAGCAAGTCCTATACATTCTCAGATTTAATCTTCAAACCAGATAGCAGCCTGGACAGCAACATCATAGGCAACAGTTTCATCAGGATGATACTCTTGTCAAGCAACTTGACATTGAAGAAGTTCTGCAGAAGGTTCTGGATTTTGGGGATCTGAGTGGAGCTGTCTATTGTGATGATGTCATAAGTCTGTGATTTATCTAGCCTGGCATATTTTATGGTCTTTTCCACAGGGTCCAGTGTGCCATGGAAGAAGTAAGAACTCAGCTCTTCAAAATGGGCACAGATGATAGTAGTATAGAAGTCCATGCTTTCACAGAGGGAGTCAGTACTTGCCTGGATAGTGGAAGAGAGGGTACACTCTGTGTCTTTACAAGTGATACATAGACAGACAGTAGACAGTCATCTTGTTCTCACTGATAGCCTTGTGCTTTTGCTCAAACTCAACAATGAAATGTTTAACCATGTGATTGTTAAAGTCGTTCCTACCCAGGTGTGTATCCTCAGCTGTGATCTTAACTTCAGAGATGTAATCTGTAACAGTAAGAAGGGAGATATTGAATATGCCACCTCTGAGATCAAAGTGCCATACATTTCACATTTCTCTCACTATCAATCTTTTTGTATAAGCCCTAGGTAATAGCAACAGCAATCGGCTCATTGATGATTTGGAGCACATTGAGATCAGTGATGACTTCAGTACTTTTGGTGTCTGGAAGTTGGGAATTGCTGAAATAGGTTGATACTGTACAGAAGGCATTTCTGACAGTTTTCACAGAGTAAACTTCAGCAATTTCTTTCATCTTGTTCAAGACCACATAAGATACTTATGAACAGAAAATTTTTGTTTCCTCTTAATATTCCACTTAGACCCTAGGCTTTTATGTGTCATTGACCACCATGAAAGGTCAATGCTTTATCTCTGACTGTACAACTACATCATCAAATCTGTGACCAATCAGATCTTTGGCATCAAATACTGTGTTTGTGAGGTTCATTGTAACTTGATTCTTTGTAGCATCACTGATTAAATGCTCTGTCTACAAAGACAGTGTAGCTTGGGTTGGTCTTATTTCCTTGGTCATTAGGAATGATCTCTACTTTTGCATGTTGGAAGACACCCACACAGGAATAAATGATACCAAAATCAATGCTAAATGTGTGTCCCTTTGACATGGTTGCTGGGGTGTTGGGCATCATAGCTGATCACTATGTATAAGGAGGGCCACTGCTGCACTGATTAAATGTGAGAGCAAGATCTTGAAATGAATGAATGAAGCATTTGTTTAAAAAAAACCTTACTACATGCAAAGTACTGTACTAAGCACTAGGGATACAAATATAAAACTAGACAATTCTTACTCTCAATGAGCTCACATTCTAATGGGGGAGATGAGACATATGGATGGATTCGACTGCATGCCAGATGAAAAAGTCTCATGTTATTTTGGGTGCAGAAGCAAAACAGATGGTAATGCCTCTTCTTTAAAGTTATTTCTACTGATAAAACCATGTCAGTTTCTGATAGTGAATCACCAAGGTCTTTTGTGACAAGAAATTGCTTTTCTGGTTCTTTACTAGCTATGGCTCTCACACATGAAGGAGTGGTTTCCAAAGTAAATTTCCACAGGAATTTCTTCCCAAAATGATGTCTTAGAGAACTGGGCTGGAAGAATTCTATTCTAAAAACTCTTGGATTTAGGGAGTTGGGGTCGCCATTAGGATCTGAGTGAAGATGGTGATCAAGATAGTGGCTTGACTTGCTTGGGATGTGCTACTTCCTATCTCTTCCTCAAGGTGCCTGAATTCCTTAACTATGATTGCTTTCCTATCCTTGATGTGGTAGTTTTTTGGCAATTGGAAGAAGCAGGGTATATTTCCATTGACAAGGGAATGGTCCCAAAACCTTGTATATGAGATAATATTTGCACAGCACTTAGCACAATGCCTGACACATAGGAGGTGTTTAATAAGTGCCTGTTTTTTTTCTTTTCTATATGATTATGTTGGAATATTATTACACAATTAGAAATGATGAACCTAAGGCATTTGGAGAAATGTGAAGAGTTTTATCAACTTATATAGATCAAAATAAGCAGCACTAAAAGTGCATTAGATAGATAATTTATTAAATATTTATTACACACCACTCATTGTACTCAATGTAGAGGATTCAAAAACAATTAAATGACAGCCTATTCTCTAAAGAAACTGACATTTTAATAGAAGAAGACCAAGGTGGACTGGGGAGAGAGGTTGAGGGTTCCTGCATGGGTACAAGGCAAATAGTGAGGGGGAGAAACAGACTAGAAAGTGTCCTTAAAGGGAAATGGGCAGCGTGTCTGGGGTTTCATGAGATAACAGCAATTTCAGGCAGGAACTCATACTCAGGGAGCAGTCATCAGAGTGAATTCATCCTTAGGAGGGCAACAGAACTGGTGGGGAAGTGAAGCATATAAGGGAGTATGCATCATGTGTAATGACCACAATAAAAAGGAAAAGAGGACTAAAGGAAAACCAGAGATGGCCTTAGAGTACATTTAATGAACCATGGTATCATTCTTATGGTGGGTGTGGAGGGATGACTGGAACAGAGTCATCTTTGTCACGATATTAAGTATTACTGCTCAACTGTTTTCACTGTCATAAGGAAGGATTTAATTTAGGTGGTGGAGTAAGGGAGAGCTTTTTTCTTTCTTTCTTTTTTTACCCTCCTAGAAATGAAAATAGTAATGTAATAACAAAAGGAATCAAGAAAACTTTGTTAATGTGAATAAAAAGGAATTCACCACCTGCTACCAAAGTTTATAACACTAAGGTTATATGTACCTAAAACCATTTTTGTTCATAAAATAAGTCTGCCAACAAATAACCAATTGAAAGGCTTGTTTATACCTTCTTTATCTTCGATTTTATTTGATTATAATGGCTTCCTAATTCATGACTCTGCCTTGCTAGTCTATAATATCCTCCACAGAATTGCCAAACCAAAATGATTTTTCTTAAATGCTCCCCAGCTCAATAAACTCCAGTGGCTCCCAATTACCTCTAGGACAAAAATACAAACTCTTTGGCTTTTCAAGTCCTTCATAGATTGGCTCCAATTTAACCTTACAGCCTTTTTACATGCTATTTTCTACTCCCATACTCAGTGAGCCAGACAGTTAGATTTCTTTCTGTTTTTTATATATGACACTTTCTTTTATACTCCATGCTTTTGCATTGGCCTTCCACCATATGTGGAACTTATGTCTATGACTCACAGAATTCCTAACTAACTTCAAGAGCCTCCTCAAGAACTATGTTTTGCATGATACCTTTCCTCTTTCTCCCCAATGTCTAATTCTCTGTAACTGCCAAGTATTTAATGATTATATTTATTTTATATCTATTTTCTGTATGCTTTCATATACTATCTCTCCAGGTAAAATGTAATCTCTATGAGAACAGGAAACATTTTTGTATTTGTGTATCATCTCCTAATGCAATATCTGGCATATAATAGGTATTTAATAAATGTGTATTGATTGATTGATTGATTTAATGTTTGTTAATGCAATAAATGAATGGGAAATTTGGTAATTATAGGTGATAGGAAAATTAAAGAATCTGGATAATGTATGAATTAGAAAATCAAACTGAAAATAAATCTGAGTGGACAAAACTTAGCAATAATTAGCAGCAAGGGTTTTCTGGAAAGGTGAGACTGTTTGAAAAGATAAAACATTCATTCTAGTCTTTCTTAAAGCTAGGCCTCTGTACTTCCTAAGTGATACTCATGCTAATCTCTAAGCCCTTTTCTCTTTCCAGAGTCAAGTGCATTCTTGACCAACATCCACTCTGCTAGTGACTGGGAAAAAGGCCAGCAAAGCCATGGGTGACACACTTCCCTCCTCAATGCCAGTGATCACATTGATTAGTAGTTTCTCTGTGGGAGACTGGGGACAGATGCTTTGTTCTAATTACAGTTTTAGCACCTTCCACCACACATACTCTGCTGTATAGGGTGCCTTACGGCCTTGGCAGATGCTTATTGCTAGTTGCAGGCACTGAACCCCATATTGAAACTAAAGTATTATTATAATCTCCCTGCAACTGAAAAATGAGGATTAAAGCTGGATGGTGTTGTCTGACAGTTTCCCAGAAGGAGGGAAGCAAACAGTTCTAATTCCCTTTTTTATGATAGAGAAACTGAGGCATTTCAATTCAATTCATTTCTGATGTTTTGATACTCTGATGGAACTGTTGCTCTATCATCAATGTAGATCATAAGCCCTCTCATCCTCCTCATCACATGAATTTCTTAAACAGCCTTTTAAAAATCTTCCCTAGTGGAGAGGTGACCAGAGAAAGGCAATTATGATTGTGGAGGTTCTTGAAATCATACCAGTGAAGAAGATTAAAGGAAATGAGGTGGTTTGGCCTGAGGAAAAGAAGATGTAGAAGTGACATGTATTTGAAGGGATACTATTTGAAAGAGAGATTAGTTTTGTTCTGCTTGGTGCAAGAGGATAGAACTAGGGTCAATGATAGAAGTTCAAAAGAAGCAAACCTAGGCTTGATGTAAGGAAATGCTCACCTAACGTTAAAATATTCAAAAGTAGAATGGTTTACTTTGGTAAGACAGGTAGGTAGGGTGAGGGAGACAGAGAGATAGAGAGAGAAACAGAGACAGAGAAACAGGAAGAACATTTAGTAAACATTTAATATGCCAGTCATTGTGGGTTCCCCAAGGCTCAAAGTCTTAAAGTAAGGACTACCTAGATGATAACTTATCAGGTTTATTTAAGAGAATGTCCTTTTCCACTTATAGGTCCTTTGAAATGACAAAATGCTATGATTCTGTGTATTTATGTACAATACTAGAAGCCTTACTTCAATTCTATTTATATCTCCTGGGTTCTAGTAGAATATATGTAAAGACCCATCTGTTGTGTCTCATTCTTAGTGACCTGACTCATTTTTTGGTCATACACATCTTTGATTATATTTTTATATCACTTATGTATACAACATTATTGGTGACATGCTACCTCCTCCATAATACACTCAGCTTTGGAACTCAGTCATGGATCTGAGCTACCATGATTGGTGAGTGAATGAGAGCAAGCTCACTAAACTCAAAATGCCTAGATGGTCCCAGATCATGTTTTATATTCCAAGCAGCCATAACTACCAAGTGTCACTATCTAAAAATGTTTGGGAGTTTATGATGGGAAGAAAAAAAGAGTGTCTACTCTTATAGTTTATTTCTGCTGTAGAAATGTGGTCAAGGAGGATACTTTCCACACTCCATCATTCTCCTCCTGCTGGGTAGCCTAGGAGGCATGATTTTCCATTGATCCACAAGTCCTCTGTTTCAAGAGATCAGAGACTCTTTAATCCTTACACTTTCACAGCCACCTATATCTGGATCAACAGCGACTTCATTAGCTAAGGGGTGCAGTGGTTCCAAGTTCCCTACAGGATTCATTTACTTCTTAAGAACTTATAGAAATTATTAATGAGATCAAAAGCATAAAACTTTAATAAAAATTCTGGTTTAGACAGCAGGCCTGATTAATCCTGTGCATACCAAGCTAGTTGCTGGCATTATGCATTGCATTCCTTTTGTCCCCACTGCTGCACATAGTCAACAGACATGAATCAGAGACCACTCAGACAAGAATCAAGAATTAGAAACAGCTTAAAGAAACAGAGAAAATTGTCCTAACTGTGCATACCAGCTTTATATATGAGAATAACTAAATCTTTACTGTCCTTGCATTGATGCCTAAGGATTGTCCACCATGAGCAATTTCAGTTCATTCTAGCCATACCTTCCCATTAGAAGTCTTTGCTTTATGAGATAGAGACCCAGCTGTTGGAGTCAGCATGCAATTCTCAGCCTCTAGTGTCTGAATTCATAGCACAAAATGTCTGTGGGGCTCCTTTGTTACAGATCACCATCACATTGCTGCTGCTGCTGCTGCTAGTACTGCTATCTTTTAAAATTATTTTCTCTACCTTAGTCCTTTTACTAAAACCCTACTCTACTATATCATTATGATGGTGTTCTGGTTGGCCTTTTTTCTTATCAGTCACTGTCTTATTTTGATAGATGTGACCCACCTCCTTTGTTCCTAGGCATCCCAGAGTTGGCTCTCTAGCCTCTGCCTGTGGAAGGTAATGACTATTTATGGCAACCTCTGACTTCACTGAGGAAGGCAAATGTCATTGGAGGTCTATAAGCCTTCAATGAATGTAGGGTCATCAGGCTAGACTTGAGATTCCACAGATTGGTGCCCTTTGTCCTCAAAGGATCTTTAGGGGGCAGATTCTTGGGGATAATCTAGACCCAGCATCTTAATTTTGAGCTTCTTCATTGGATTTTTCTTTCTTGCCAGTTAGAAAAGACCAAAAAGAATACATCCCATTCACTCCAGAGTTTCTAATAACAGGGAGAAAATCAGGAAGAACAGTGAATCTCATGCTAAAAATACTTTGTACTTTGTTGGAAACTTTTTGTCCCTAAAAGGCTCAAAATGTTTTACAAATGCTGCATTTTCCTCTGTGGCTATTATTCCCAAGGATATTACCCTTGAGGATAGTATGCATTTCTAGAAAAATTGCTAACAAATATCTCATGTGTGAATAGCAATTGCTGAAAAAATAAAAACAAAACATGCTTTTGATCCACTGCTAGAAAATTTTTTTCCTATGATAATGATGATAATGACAATTACCATTATTAGAGTGAAGATAAATCACATAAGAACCTCTAGAACTTTCACTGGAACATAGTCTTAAGATTCTGTGCTTTAAAGATAAGAAATGACCTTGAAATCAATTACTTTTGTTAGTCTGGTAACTAAACATCCTGGAGTAGGAGTAGATTTAAGACAAGCATACTTCATGTCCTATTATGATGTATTGTCAATCATGAAATCATAAAATTCTAGTGTGTTCCTAATGAACAAAAGACTTTATATTTCTTCCAAAGAGCTTTACAAGACCAAAAGCCATTGCATGGTATTGACATATTAATAAAATACCATTAGGGATATCTTGGTTAGTGGTTAGAGAGTTGTACTTGGTTATAGGAGAGCTGAGCTCAAATCCTACCTTGCATCCATATATATTCTGTGTCCTCCCTACCAATCTCTAAGTAGAATTTTGTTCTGGCCTTGGTGGTATAAAACAGTGGTGCCATACTTCTGGCCCGAAAAACTCTATTGTGTCCTGAAGCAGATTAAAATGTAATCAGAAAATGTTTTATAAAAATACAATACAACATATATGATGCTATTTTGTGGTTTGTTTTTCCTATGTCAACATATGGACTAGGGATCTATTTCTATTTGAGTTTAACTCCACTGGTGGAGAATCATAGGAGCAGGGACTTGGAGCTGGAAGCTGTGTAAGAGAAGAACAATTCTTTGACAAGCTAAGTTTCTAAATAAGGTATGAATTCCTTGCCTCATTTTGACTTGCTCCATTGACACCACATAGAAGAAGACTGATTGAGGTTAGTTCATATATCTGAGGAAAATAAGGGCTAGGAAACGAGATAGAATTTGACTGTATATCATGAACTTGGTTCCTTGGAAAGAAGTCTGCATGGCCACTTGACTCCCTCAAGAAAGCTTGTGTTCCAGGGAATTATATGAATAGAGTTAACAAGGTGTTTCTGGGGCAAGCCAATAGCTCCAGAGGTTATAGACTCACTTGGTGGAATCTTAATACCAATACAGTATAATAACTTTAAGAATTATAGTTTCTGGAGGAGATAGGGCTCACAAGAGAAGTAGATTTTCAAACTAGACATTTTGTTAACCTGGATGTTTATACAGGTAGAGAAGGCCTTTTTCTAGTTGGTGGTGGTGGTGGTGTGGGAACCTACACATAAGCCATATTCTAATGTTCTCACGGGAAACCCTTGGGATGATATGAGCCAAAAAGTTTGATTATTGAACAACCCACAAGGTTGAGCCTAGTTCATATAAGTCTAGAGCTTCGGTTCTGGACAATGACTTACAGTTATTAGCTATGTGACCATGGAAAAATCACCTAATATCCCAAAGCTTTAGCTTTTTTTTTTTTTTTTGTAAAATGGTGATAATTATACACATACAACTTACTTGACAGAGTGATTGTTAGGGAGGCACTTGGTAAACACTAAATGAATGTGAGTTGGTATTGCATTCATTTTCTCCTTTAGATAGCTATAGAGGAGTTGAGCCCTGCATAAAATTAACATCTATATTCAGCACAAAATGAAAAGGATATTGGTTAGCTATAATATCTTATCAGTTAAGCAATTGATCCAGAAAATTTAGTTCTCCAGCCTATTTTTGGCCTAGCTTTTCTACACTGACTGTCAAGAATGAATATGTTAACTGGAAAATTGACAAACCCTACTTTATACTGCATAAACATAGGTCAACTCTATAATAGACAATGGAATGACACAACAAAATATTATGCACATGACTATACTGGCTGGCAGAGTCTTCTAATGTCCATTTTAATGCAAATGTGTGGTAAGCATCTACTGTATGCAAAACACTGAGGGATTTACCAAGTTTAAAAAAGACATAATTTCTACCCTTGTAATTTTACAATTTAAATGATTGTTCTTTGCCATCATTCAAGTTTGACTATGAACCATTCCTAGTTATTATTAAACATGAGAATACACAATACCTGTGTACATTATAATCTCTATTGAATAAATATATTTACTCCAGATTGAAAGATAAATTATAATAGTTCTTATAGCTCATTAACATTTAGACATTGATAATGCTTACAAACATCATAAGAAAACTGAGGAATCTATATGAATGATCCAAGGACTAAATCCTCTTGTCACATCAACTATTTCTAAAATAGGACTTTTTCCCCTTGAGGAAGAAGGGATTATATCATAGGGATATTTACATTAGTCCCCCCTTTTTCCCTTCAGATCTATGAGCAAAGTTATAGAAAATTGAAATTAATTTCTCAGATCGTATGTACTTTGGGAAGGTATCCAAAGATATAATGGTATGTCTCAGGAGAAAGTGATTTTTCATATCCCTAAATTTATTCAAGCAGAATCAGTATGACCAGGTATTAGAGATGTTGTAACCAACACTCTGTAACAGCAAATATTCTGACACACCCAGGATAGCCTGATAGCACAGTTTCTTGGATCTACTATTCTAAAAGGAAAGCAACTTTTAAGGGGTCAATAATCTAATTACATCAACTAGTACAGGGGGAAAGGCAACACTCTGAATGTCAAGGAAAATACAAGCAGAGAAATTACCATAAAGACCAACAGATAGAGCTCTGACTGCCTGAATCAAAGCATTGTTTCTGTACACTTTACATGCACCACTGGAGTGAGAGTTTACATCTGGACAGTGGGGGGTGGTGAACATAAGGCTATCCAGAGTCTTGACAAGGAAACCAAATGGTCCTTCTCATAAGCAAACCCCCAAAGCAAAATACCAATTCAGAGTACATATACACTTCTCAGAGCAAGAAGGCATCGAAACCCTCAGGAGTTTGTGCCTAATCAACTTAGTGCCAAAAGGTGTGAGAGCCTTCCTACAAGTAAGCCTCACCTAAGCAAGTTCTGACTTAGGCAAGTTCCTCCCACAATTGGTTCTATGTGATTCGGGATGTATCACAGATGGACACATAGGTCTATTAATGGGCAGGGAAGGTCCTCCTATTTCATTAACATTACACACTCTTAATGTGAATAAAATTTAGACTAATTATCTGATGTAGTCCCTTCCAAACATAAGATGTTAATCAAGTTAATTGGAAGGGCTTCATTTAACATAATCAGTTAAGGACATTCTAGAATTGAAAGACCAGCCTTAGAGATCAAACCTCTATCACTTTCATTTAACTATGAATGGCTAATACTAGAGGCAAGCTCCAAAGGGCAGACCAAATAACCTAGTGAGGAACCAGCAGCAGACAATGGGAATAGGTCCAAGTTGGTGAGCAGTCAGCAGCAAAGGTTTGTAGCAGAAGTCAGCTGGAAGACACTTTGTCAAACAGAAAGAGCCTAGTAGCTGAGATGGGGGTCATGTAGGGTAGAAGAATAGGAAGGGATGCATGCAGTCATTATTGTGAGAAGCTGGAAACAATTTAATGTAGGTCTACTGCATACTGAACATAGTGCTAGACAGTAAATAGTGGAATTAAGACTCTAGCCTCTGGAAAAGACAGAGTGGAAAGCCAAATCTCTAGT
Source organism: Petaurus breviceps papuanus (assembly GCF_028583685.1). Classification (NCBI taxonomy): domain Eukaryota; kingdom Metazoa; phylum Chordata; class Mammalia; order Diprotodontia; family Petauridae; genus Petaurus; species Petaurus breviceps. Next base: position 18,885,476 of record NW_027187348.1, on the reverse strand, counting down.
ATTAAGGGGCCTGGGGCACTAGAAAAAGAAGTAAAGCCAAGACTATGCATAGCATGGGGGTGAGAAAGGGACCTAGTTAGTGGATCCAATGTGTAAATTAAGATGAAGACTTTTTTTTAAAAAATCAGTTTGACACTGGACCATTTCTCTTTGATTAGAGATAGGGTTGCCCATAGAATCTTGAGTAGGGCAGAATCTTTAAGTGAGAGTTATAAGACACCCATGTTTATAATATTAATGTTAATAGCCTTTACATAACATTTTAAGGTGTGCTTTATAGTGCTTTACATATATTAATTCAGTTGATTTTAACAACAATTTTGTGATTTAAATGACATTATTATCCCCATTTTACAGACAAGGAAACTGAGGTTTAGCGAAGTCATAACTTGCCCAGTGTCAAACATTATATATACTCCTTTCTTTGTATTCCTAGTATCTAGCCAATGTTCTGCACAAATTAAGAGCTTTGTCAATATTTGAGACAAAATTAATGAAAATGTTCCTCTCCTAAATTATCTCTTGTCCAATCTAATATATTTTTCTCAATCCTCATTCTTCTTGACTTCTCTGAAGCTGTTGACAATGTCAATAATCATCCACTTCTGGATAGTCTTCTCACTAGGTTTTTGTTACACAGCTCTCTGCTGTTTCTTCTCCTACCTAACTACTCCTTAGTCTCCTTTCCTGAGTCTTCATTCAGATTATGACTGCAAATTGTGGGCATTGCCAAGGCTGTGTCCTGGGCCCTATTCTCCCTCTAGACAACCTGCTTGGTGATTTCATCAGCTGCCATAGTTATTACCTTTATGCAAATGACTTTCAGATCTATATATCCAACCCTAAACTCCCTTCTGACCTCCAGTTTCACATCTTCACTTACCTATTGAACACCTTGAACAAGATGCTTTGTAGACATCTGAAACTCAACATGTCTAAAAAATGAGCTTATTGTCTCCTCCCCAAAACTTTCCCCTTTTTCTAAAATCCCTATTACTCTCTCAATCATTTAAGATTGCAACCCTGGTGTCATCCTTGACTCCCTATTATCTCTCACTCCCATAACCAAATTCATTGCCAAGTCCTGTCTTTTCTAGTTTCTCAACATCTCTAACATATCTTTTGGCTCCTCTGACACTGTGACTACTTTAGTAAAAGCCCTTATCACCTCACACCTGGACTCTTGTTTGTTGGTCACCCTGCTTAAAATCCCTACCCAATTTACCCAGCTGTCAAACTGATCTTTCTAAAGTACAGACCCTTCTTCTTACTCCCAACCCTACCTCATGCAATAATCTCCAGCGCTTTCATTTTCTTTTCAGGATCTAATATAAAATCTCTGACTTTAAAAGCCCTTCAAAACCTGGTCATTTCCTCCCTTCCCAAAATTCTTACAACTTTACTTCCCTCCACATACTCTGTGATCCAGTGACAGTAAGTGACCTTTTTGTTCTTCCTTACACACAAATTGGGTTTTTTTCACTGAATGACCACCATGCCTTTGTCTCTCTCTCTAGGTTTAACTAGAGAGTTTCAATTAAACTCTCTTCAAGTTTCAATTAAAGTCCCATGTTCTGTAAGAAGCCTTTCCTGGTTCTTTTTAAAAAAAAATTTTTTTTTGCTTTTTGGAGGGCAATTGGGGTTAAGTAACTTGCCCAAGGTTACACGGCTAGTATTTTTGTGTGGGTGTTAAGTGTCAGAGGCCAGAACCAAACTGGGGTCCTCCTGACTCCGGGGCCGATGCTCTACTCACTGCGCCACCTAGCCGCCCCTCTGGTTCTTCTTAATGTTACTATCTTTCCCCTTAAATAATCTCAAAATTATTCTGTCTATGCTGTGTTTTAGTATATAGCTGTTTGCATATTATCTCCATCATTTGACTGTGAGCTTTTAGAGGAGATCTTTTGTCTTCCTTTGTATCCTCAGCATTTAGCACAATGCCTGGCACATGATATGTGCTTAATAAATGATTGTTATCTTATTGAATGAAGTAGCCAGAACTGTGAAGTTTAGAGACTGGCAAAAGCAGAGAACCAAATATATGATTATCCACCCAAATCAAGAGCTATTTCTATAGCATCCCTGATAATTAGGCAACTTATGCTTGTATACATCAAGTATCAGGAAGCTTATTTCCCAATGAGGCATCATTTTTCCATTGTTGGAAACCTCTAGTTCTTTAGAAACTTTTTTTTTCATTATGCTGAAATTGGCTTACCTGTAACTTCTACCCTTGGTCCCACTGTGCACCCTGAAGCAACACTGAATTTCTATCCCTTCTACCACATGATAGCCCTGGAAATAGTTTAATGGTTACTGTGTCTTCCCTTTTCCATACTAAATATCTCATGTCTGATTCTTACAACCAGTGTAACCTTCGGAAAATCTCTTCTCCTCCCTGTTCCTCAGTTTTTTCATCTGTAAAATGAAGAGATTGAATTCTATGACCTTTGAGATCCATTCCCACTCTAGATCTATGATCCTATGAGCTTCAGAAACTTCATTTGTATTTCTAAAGGGCAGGAATTTTTTTTAAGTAATTGCTTTTTTCCCTAAAAGCATTTTAATGTTTGCACTTTTTGTTATATCATGTATTGCAATCTATCATACCATATTACATTATTAAGTTGTTCTCCTAGTACACATTAATATGGCATAAGGCTATACATATAGTATCTACCTTTGAATTTTTCATATTTGGGAAATAGAATTTTCTAATTATCCTCATTTTAATGTAGTGCATGTCCCCAAAGAGATTACGTTTTGGCTATGTCTTCATGTGCATAAGGTTAAAGTAGAATCCTTGAGATGTCTGCCTCATGCTGTGACTGGTTGGATATATAATGCAGATGACACAATGTGGTGTTAGGGATTCATTCCATTCACTTTATTGGCCAGCTTGCAGAATAACATTTATATAGGCTTAGTAAAAAGCTGCCCATCTGTAAACCTTGTCAAATATAATGTATTGCAGCTTGAGGGTAGAGAAAGATATTCAGTCTATAGAGTCAAAAAAATAGAGTAACAGGAAGAGGTCAGGAGACAGTTAACAGAAAATAGCATGCTTAGATTTTTAAGCACCTTTATGGCTAAGGACATTAGGTTTTCTTGGCTGAACTTTTTGTTGGAAGAGGGGTAACAACATCCTATAAATTTGGAAGATGTTATCATGAAAAAGAGAAAAGTGTTCAATTTTTTTTTTTTCAGAATGGGAAATAATTCCTATGCCATCATTTGGGAGATTTCCATTGTCTGACAATGACTCATGTTCACATCCTACTGTATCTTTAGCATTTTCTCCAAATTCATGAAGATAAAGTATGACTCATTGACAGACAATGAAAAAAAAAACTACTCTCTGATAACAGAGGACATCTGAAAACAAAGTTGGGGAGAACTTTTGGGGTGAATTGACGCTGCTCTCAATCTCCCTTTTACCTTTGCATTGCCTGCCCAAATGTTCCTTTCTTTTATAGAAAAAAATCAAAGGGAATACAAAAGGTAAAATGGGTTACATTGTACAGTATTCCTCAGTGCTGCTTAACCAGACCCACACATATATGCTCTTCATATGCTATATTTTTCTTCCTATGCTGAATTAATTTTAAAATCATTTTCTTATAGTCTATCTACATGTAAAGTTAACTAATAAACAAATCAATTTTCCTTTCCTATTCAAACACCTCTTATTTTTCATTAATATATGGGCATAATTGGCCAGAGACCTACAAAAGGGAAACATATTGCTAGCTTGATACACTTGATACACAGAGAATTATAAAGTGAAATATTGAGTGTTAGAACTCAGATGTAAATGCTTAACATTTCATATGATGTAGTTCCTGTCTTTATGAACAATTACCTTGTTTCTTTTGCTGTTATTGGTACTTAAGAAAAACAGTTTTCTCTTTCTCTTCCCTACTAACCTTATTCTTTTCTGATAAGCCTTCTAGTTAGTTCTGTACCACAAGGCCTGTTATAAAATTTTTTTCCAGAAGAAAAAATTTATCAGAAGACATAAGCAATGTTATTTCTCTGAAAGAGATGCATTTTAATCCAGTCAAGTTATGGGTTCAAATCCTGCCTTTGAGACTCTTTATGTGGCACTGGGCAAGTCATTTGACCTTTTTAACCCCAGATTTTTCATTTGTAAATAGATGTTAACAATACCTATAGTACCTATATAGAGTGATTATTGTGATAGTATACCTCTCAAATGAGAAAATTATTCACATGCTTTTCAAATATCAAAGCACCTATTTAAATACAAACTATTATCATTATCATCAGTTATTATTAGATGGAGCACATCTTTACAATATCACAATTAACACACATATGCACATATAGGCATATAAAGGCACATATAGATGTATATATGTATATATACACATATGTATGTGCATTATATATATCCATCCATTTATACACACACATATGTGTGTGTATCTATATATACCCTCAAGGAACCTACAATCTAATGAGGGAGAAAACATACAAACAAATATATACAAAGCAAGGTAAATATCAGATAATTAGAAAATAATGAACAGAAACAAAGCAATAGAATTAAGAGGGGTTGGGGAAAGACCTCTTATAGAAGGTGGGATTTTAGTTGAGACTTAAAGGAAGCCAGGGAAGTCAGTAGCATAGTTGGAATGCAAATTTAAGACCTTCCCTGCCCCTACGCCCTTTGGTAAGCTTAAGTGCACCTGGAGCCTGTGGCTGGAGGCTTGTTTTTCAGGAGATACTTTGTGATTGGGCAGTGGGTCAAGAAGGTGGTTACATTCTCTGATCCAGGAGAAGGCTATATAATCCTTGATATGAGGCTTTGTTTTGGGGCTCACTTTGAGAAGTGTTGTGTGATTTGACCAGAGGAAACTCTGGGCATCCATTGAGAGCCCCCCAGCTTTGAAAAACCCAGATGTTGATGCTTTCCTCTCTGGTAACTGACTAGGTATGGATGTTATGGTTGGACAGTTGGAGGCCTGTCTGCTTGAAATGTTTCTCTGTCTTGTAACTTCTGCTGGTAACCTATCTGTATACTCTGAAATTCGGGTGCTGACCTTTTCCCCTGAACTAGGTAAATGATATGTTTGATTGATTAAAGCAAGATTGTTAAACCATTTTGAATTGCTTTCCTTTAGAAAAGGAGATCTAAGAGCCTGTGTTGGCAGCCACTCTGGTGATGCTGGGGTGCTTGCTGCTACAAGTAGTTAGAGGAGAATAGGGAGTACATGCCAGGCATGGGGCACTGCTAGAGAAAATGCCTGAAGCCAAGTGATGAAGGGTTTTGTTCATGGAACAGACAGAAGGCCCATGTCACTGGATCAAAGAGGATATGTTGGTGAGCATGTATAAAAGGACTAAAAAAATTAGGAGGTAGAAAGGATATAAAGGTCTTTGAATGCCAAACAGAATATTTTTAATTTGATTTTGGAGGCAATAGGGAGTCACTGATATTTACTGAGTTTTTGTGAGGAGGAGATATGATAGAATGGGATCATGAACAAGGAGAGGGATGAGCATTAATAAGGAGTAAGAACACTTCATCATGAGAGACAGGGATGAAGGAGGATGTAGTGGCAGAAGACATCTTAGTAATAGGAGATGAGGAAAAGGGGAAAAAGGGAACTCATGATCTTTAGTGTCTGAATGATGAATGGTTTGGAATGGGAAGAAACTTGATGCAGGCAGACCCACCAACAGGATATTGCAGTAATCAAGAGATGAGGGAATGAGGGACTGCACAAGAGTGGTGGTAATATCAGAGTAGAGCAGTTGCCTAGAAAAGAAATATTGGAAAGATGAAATCAATAGGCCTTGGCAATAGATTGTATATGGGAGGCAAGAGTAAAGAGTCCAGGAAATCTCATAGGGTGCAAGCCTGAAGGACTAGGATGGTAGTATTGCCCTCTAAATAAGAGAGAAGACAGGAGATGGGGACAGTTGAGGGGAAAAGACAATGATTTCCATTCTGCCCATATTGAGTTTAAGATGTTTCCTGGACATTCAGTTCATGATGTATAAAATGCAGCTGGATATATAAGATTAAAGATCAGCAGAAAGTTTGGTAGATTTGAGAATCATCAGCATAGAGATGGCAATTAAATCTACAGAAACTGATGAGATGATCAAATGAAGTAGTATAGAGGAAGAAGAAAAGAGAACCCAGGACAGAACCTCCAGTCAGAGGCCAAAAACTGGAAGATGATCTAGAAGAGGAATATTCAGGTGTCCTGAAAACATTGAGAGGGGAGAGAATCAAAGAGGAGAGAGTTATCAACTGTGTCAGAGGCTTCTGACAGATTGGATAATAATATGACAAAAAAGAAAAATGATAAGTGTTAGAGAAGATGTGGAAAAATTGGAACACTAATGAATTATTGGGGGAATTGTGAACTGATCCAACCATTCTGGAGAGCAATTTGGAAGTATTCCCAAAGTGCTATATAAAACTGTGCATAACCTTTGATGTAGCGATAGCACTACTAGGTCTATATCCCAAAGAGATTATAAAAAAATGGAAAAGGACCCACATGTACAAAATTATTTATAGCATCTCTTTTTGTGGTAGCAAAGAATTGGAAATTAAGGGGATGCCCATCAATTGGGAAATGGTTGAACAAATTGTGGTATTTGAATGTAATGGAATCCTATTGTTCTATATGAAATGATGAGCAGGTAGATTTCAGAAAAACCTGGAAAGGCTTACATGAACTGGTGTTGAATGAAGTGAGCAGAACCAGGAAATCACTGTACATAGTAACAGCAACATTGTACAGTGACCAACTTTGATAGACTTAGCTTTTCTCAGCAATATAATGATCTAAGACAATTCCAAAAGACTCATACTCATGATGGAAAATGCTATCCACATCCAGAGAAAGAACTATGGAGTCTGAAGTAGAGTGAAGTATACTCTCTCTCTCTCTGTCTCTCTGTCTCTCTCTCTGTCTCTCTCTCTGTCTCTCTCTCTCTCTCTCTCTCTCTCTCTCTCTCTCTCTCTCTGTCTCTCTCTCTCTCTCTCTCTCTCTCTCTCTCTCTCTCTCTCTCTCTCTCTCTCTCTCTCTCTCTCTCGCTCTCTCTCTCTCTCTCTCTCTCTCTCTCTCTCTCTCTCTCTCTCTCTCTCTCTCTCTCTCTCTCTCTCTCTCTCTCTCTCTCTCTCTCTCTCTCTCTCTCTCTCTCTCTCTCTCTCTCTCTCTCTCTCTCTCTCTCCCTCTCTCTCTCTCTCTCTCTCTCTCTCTCTCTCTCTCTCTCTCTCTCTCTGTCTCTCTGTCTCTCTGTCTCTCTCTCTCTCTCTCTGTCTCTTTCTCCCTCCCCCCCTCTCCTTTTCTTTCTTGTGGTTTTTCCTTTTTGTTCTGATCCTTCTTTAGTAACTTTAAAGTGAGCAGTTTCAGTGGAATGATAAGGTTAGAAGCCAGATTATAAGGGGTTAAAAAGAGAATGAGAAGAGAGAAATCAGAGTTATCTATTGTTGATTGATTTTTTTGTATAATGGTGAAAAGTTAGAGGATGAAAATTAGTGGGGACAGAAGGATCAAGTGAGATTTTTTTAGCATGAGGGAAACATGGATGTATTTGTAGGCATTAGGAAATGATCCAGTAGACACATAGAAGATTGAAAATGAATAGGAGTGGGGCTGATAGAGAAGGAAATCTGTTGGAGGAGATATGATGGAATGGGATCATGAACAAGGAGAGGGATTAGCATTCATAAGGAGTAAGAACACTTCATCATGAGAGACAGGGGTAAAGGAGGAGATAGTGGCAGAAAACATCTTAGTAATAGGAGATGAGAAAGGGAGGGGGGAAGAGGGAACTCATGATTAATGGCCTCAATTTTTTTCTATAAAATTATGAGGAAAGGTCCTCAGTTAAGAAGGAGAGGTGAAGGGAACCATGGGAGGTTTGAAGAGGGATAAAACGGTTTGAAAAGAGTTGCTAAACAAAGTGCATTAGTGAGTTGATAATGGAAGCATAGAACTATTGTCTAGCAGAAGTGAGCCCTCATTTGTGGTTGTGTAACAGAAATTTGCAGTGGACCCAGTCAGAATGGTTGTGAGATTTTCTCTACCTTCATTCAGCAACACATTTACATGAGTACAGATTGTGGAATGATCCAAGGCTGAACCTTGGGTGGGCATCATCAGTGATGATGATGATAGTAATAATAATAATAATAACAACAATATATGGTCTATAATAAGGGCCAGGGATTCAAGAGAGGAGGACAGTGTAGAGCTGAATTGTTTCACCATGAGGGCAAAATGAAGAGTAGAAAGTGGTTAGTGCAGTGGAGATAGCCTGGGAGAAAATTGAGTGGTCAAGGGTTTGGAGGTCATAATGCAGAAGAAAATTAGGATTTTGTAAGGGAAGGTAGAAGGGGAGATGAAAAGTCAATAGATTAAGGTCAGATAAATGGATTTCAGAATTCTTGAACATAGAAGTAGTGCATTTGTGTGTGATAGCAAAATGAAGGGTATGATCATCTTTGGGTGCAGCTGAAGTGGGGTGGAAGAGTAACTCATGGGAAATGAATAGGTTGAGGAATTGAGTATATGTTGACATACTCTAGTATGAGGGTAGGAGTTGGAGAGGGGGAAAAATTCTGAACCAGGTACTGAATTCATTGAAGAAGGAAGGAGAGTGGCCTGGGGTCTATAGAAGACTGTAAGATACCATTGTGCTTATTCTTTGTTGATTACAAAAAATGAAATGCAATTTTAAAAATTCCACTCAATAGAACAAAATTCTGCTTTATAGATTCTTTCACAAAGTGTCTCCCACTAAGATCATTTAAAACTCTTTAGAAAATAAAACAAAAACGACCCTACTCAATGGCATAAAATAAGGAAATGTATAATTACCAAAAACATTCATCATTGTGATAGAACAAAGTTTTGGTCAAGATCCCTTTCAAATGGTCAGGTCTTTCAGATGACTTTTTTTGAGGAGGACATTAAATTTACTGCATCAAACTCCAAGACACTGAAAAACTTCCTAGAAGAGTTTTATAATGATCACTCAAAAGAGTTTAGCCTGTCCATCCACACAATACAAATGAATGAAGAATTCGTATATCTTAAATTTCCTTTTCTAATTTTCTTTTTCCTTCCCATATCATCAGCCAAGACTAATCTTTTTGAGAAGACCTTTTGGCTATATGGAAGTAAGACCTAGAATCCACTGTCTCTAAAGAATTAAAAATAAACCTTCCATATGGATCAATGGAAAGGGCCATGTTGGGGGCAAGCAAGTTAGAACAATTAGCAATGTTGAACTCTAAAGAGCAGAATTCCAAAGGATGCCATCAAATAGCTATGTCAAAAAAAGGACACAAGCTGTTTGTATGATGAAAAAAGGGGTGGCAAGTGCACATCCAGATTGGGCCACTATACCTTTGTGATGTCAGAAGAAAGTGATGAAGCCCTCCAGCATGTCAGATGAAATTCTTGTGGTAAACAACTGGGAGGATCTAGAAGACAGTGACACAAGATGAGAAGGCATGAATAGATTGTGACCTTCATCATCAGATGGAGCTCCTATGTCAATGAGATCACAGATAACTTCTACTAATCTTAGTGTATATCTTCTTTGGAAAAGGGAACAATCGGTATACAATATTTGAATGATAGGGTGCACCTGGGTAGTCTGGGGCTATTCTCATTTTCTTGTCTTTTCTGTATTCCACCACTGTTTTCAGAATTCTCACTGCCTGGCCCTGTAGCATTTTGTCCTATGTCCTATTGCATTTCATTTTTTGTAATCAACAAAGAATAAGCACAATGGTATCTTATAGTCTTCTATAGACCCCAGGTCACTCTCCTTCCTTCTTCTATGAATTCAGTACCTGGTTCAGAATTTTTCCCCCTCTTCAACTTCTACCCTCATACTAGAGCATTTCAACGTATACTCATATATATAGGTAGGTTGAAATTCTGAATCAAGGTTTGACCAGGAAGCCTATAGAAAAATTTGGGAATATGGAGAAACATAGAAGAGATTATGAATAGAAACTGGATCTCACTCAAGTCCCAGATACCATTTCTTTTTTTTTCCCATGGGATTAAGAATTTAGTGTGAAAGGTTGTGTAAAGGGAGGGAATATAGAACAAGAGTGCAGAGTGACTAAGATGAATCTAACCAAGAGTATCAACCAATTGAATAATCACAGATCCAGAAATATGTAAATACTATAGTTTTGGGATGAATTTTATGGAGCAAAGTAGCAGCAGAATGATGATCTATTTGCTTGAAAATTGTTGGGAGTCATCTGCTTTTCAAGTCTACTTTACCCATACAGAGCTGGTGAGCATCAACCCACATTGACATATATTGTCTAATAAGAACCTTGGTTTCTCCTCCCTCTGCCTTCACTTATCCATTCAATAGATTCCATCACCACAGGTGTGGATAAAGGTAACAATGCATACACAGTAAGAAGTTTGCCTTACAGCAGTTTGTTGTAAGACCTGGACTCCCTGAGCATGCTTCATCTAAGAGTAAGGACTGTTTGTAGTACAAAGCACATTTTTCTTTTGAAGAACATACCCTAGAGCCAACCTTCTATGTTTCCCTCTATTGTTCTAAATAAACTTTGTTTCTTTGATGTTTCTCTATTGACAGAGTCACATATAGTATAAAAGGATTGGGTTTTTCTCCTTAGGAAACTCCCTCTGTTCAGTGCATCTGATCATTTTGAAACTACATTGGAAGGAAAGACATTAATGGGAAATCACAGATATCCCATATAGCGCCTTATGCTTTGTTTTGTTTTTTAGGAGTAGTAGGAGCATAATCAAGACGTGAAAAAATTCCTTCATAGCTCCTATGAATCATACTTTATTAAATCATGGGAAGAGTAACTTTGTCAAAACTATTTCTAACACACCTTACTTAGTATATTGCATTGGCTTAATAAATAATCATTTGAATTGTATTTTGTTTTGTATCTTTTTTCTGAGATATATTTCTACTTGGTCACATTTTTCAGAAATATAGTGACTGGCAAGCTTGGCATCTCTCCATGGTGCTAATATTTTGAAACTTCAGTATGATCTCAATGATGTGGGTTCTCTTTCCAACAGGGCAGATCATAGCCTATACATATAATTTTCCTTTAGTAATGTACTAAAGCTTATTTATGCCCACTGTGTCTCTCCATTGCCCTTTGGGGGATCTGTAACTAGGATTTTTTTTCAGATTGTTGCATTTCATGATTTACAGACATATAACAACTACAGAAGAATATGGGTTTAAAAAGATGGGTGTTTGCTATTCACATAAGAAAAAAAAACCCTAAAGAATCTCTCTGTTGTCCATATTATAGTTAATAAAAAGTGACCAATCTAAATAGCCATGTATTATTAATTTCATTATATTCAGGTATAATAAAAGATATTTAACATCAAAATTGTAATGAATAGCAACCTATCTTTTTTTTTTTTAAAGCAATCGGGGTTAAGTAACTTGCTCAAGGTTACATGGCCAGTTATTTCTGGGTGTGGTGCTGAGTATCTGAGCCCAGATTTGATCCCCAGGTCATCCTGACACTGGAGCCAGTGATCTTACTCTCTGAGCCAACTGGCCTCCCCTTAGCAACCTATCTTTGATTATTCAGAAGACCCTTTATAATCTTTTAGTGCCTTGAGGTCATTAGTTTTTCTCATGAATGGACACACACCCATACACATGCACACATTCACTCATATACACACATACACACACATGCTTATAGATGTATGTATATGTAATATACATATATATGTATATATAGTTTTCCCCCAATTAATTTAATTTCCTCCATTTAAATCCTCCTTGGGCACTTTTATTGTGGCATGGTAGTGACCCTTATTCTTTTTTTTTTTTTAAAGCAATTGGGGTTAAGTAACTTGCTCAAGGTTACACAGCCAGTTATTTCTGGGTGTGGTGCTAAGTATCTGAGCCTGGATTCGATCCCAGGTCATCCCAACTCTGGGGCCGGTGTTCTTACTTGCTGTGCCCCCTGGCCACCCCTAAGCAATTGGGGTTAAATGACTTGCTCAAGGTTACATGGCCAGGTGTTTCTGGGTGGGTGCTAAGGTCTGAGCCTGGATTCGATCCCAGGTCATCCCGACTCTGGAGCCAGTGCTCTTACTCACTGTGCTACCTGGCCACTCCTATTTTTTTTAATTAAAAATATTTTTTTGCTTTTTGGGGGGGAAGGCAGGGCAATTAGGGTTAAGTGACATGCCCAAGGTCACACAGCTAGTTTTTGTGTTAAGTGTCTGAGGCTGGATTTGAACTCAGGTCCTCTTGACTCCAGGCCCAGTGCTCCATTCACTGAGCCATCTAGCCACCCCCCAAGTGACTCTTATTCTTGAAGACTATGCCAACAATGATCAAAAGCATATATTTTACTAGGGTTTACAGATTAGGAAAGGCCTCAAGTACAGGTTAGTCCTAGGATCCTACAACTAATTTTGAGGAAACCTAACAAATGGCTAACTATTAGGCTATTTTAGCCACTACTCAAGAAACAACCTCCTAAAACATGGAGTGTTTTGGTCTGCATCAATGTGTGATGAACACCAATTAATTCACTGATCTTTTGAAGTGTTAATGCCATTAACAAAGGGAGAAAAGTGGGGCATGTAGAACAGTTTCTAATTGTACAGATCTCTTTTAAAAGAAAAGTTATGTGGCACTTTGGATAGAAGGCTAGATTTGGAATCAGGAAGACCTGAGTTTAAAACTAATCTCAGACAAGTAATAATTATGTGATCCTAGGCACTTAATTTTTCCTCAGTATCGGATTCCTTATTTGTAAAATAGGGACATTAATAGTACTTTTCTCACAGGGCTGTTGTATCACATTAGATAATATATGTTAAGTGCTTTGCAAACTTTGATGTTCTATATAAATTTCTGGCTGTTATTAATTTTTCCCATAAATTAAAAGGTAACATTTAAAAAATGGCATTATTATTATAATTCAACTCACAAACACTAGGTGTTATGATTTTTCCTCAAAAAACTCTCTTTGTAGTAAATTGACTGATTTTTTAAAATGTAATTTTAATTAAATTTTATGTTGGTGTTGCATCAAAATGACAAAATTTTAACGTGCTTTATCCTAGGGTCTATGGTATATAGATATGGCCTATTTTTCTCCATTATTGACCCAGGTTTATTATATATTTTATTATACCCCCTTCTGGCTTTTTTAGACTATTTCATAGTTGGGAATATTTGAGTGACTGCTGACTATATAATTAGCCAAAAGCACTGTTTCTCTGTATGTATCTCTATTCATTAGCCCAATGTGAAAATGTAACTGTTAGTTTCATGGCCTCTTTCCCTATAGGAAGCTGACACTTTCTGGGAGCAAAAATAATTGTTAGATACATATGGACTCATCATTAGACTAATGGTACTATTTTCTCTCAGTCTTTCTATTAGATAGCTGGGATAACAGAACTATGTAGTTATTGCACTAGAATATGAGTAAAGAAGAAATGAACAGAAGATCATTACTTTGAAAGAGAAATGAAAGAACATACAAATTCTCATTTTTTTTTTCTTTGTGTACAATGGCAAAGAATGGTATTTGGTCACAGGCATATTAACATGCCTTCATATTAACACTGTGTTTCTGTTTTCTTTCCCATGTATATTTATATCCTTCACCTTTGTAATATGTAATTATTTCAAGTTATTAAATATTTTTCTACAGCTTTTAAGATTTCAGCCAAGAATTATATATGAAATATATGACATGTTGTAGGTAAGGGTCAGAATCCAGTCCAGATTATGGCTCAGTATACCCAACTAGGTGGGGCAGTAGATAGAGTTGTGGGCCTGAAGTCAGGAAGACTCTTCTTTCTAAATTCAAATCTAGCCTCAGACCCTGGGCAAGTCACTTAAGCCTGTTTGCCTCAATTTCTCATCTGTAAAATTGGATGGAGAAGGACATGGCAAATCATTCCATTATCTTTGGCAAGAAAACCCCAAATGGGGTCATGAAGAGTTAGACATGACTGTAATGACTGAATAATAACAACAGCCCCCCCCATTCATGTGTTTCTTTTGTAATCCAACCAGAGGATATACTAGGTCGAAGAAAAAGACATTTAATTATCTATTATAGCAAGATAAATAACAAGAACTTTTTTTTCACCAAAAAATACAGTCATATATCTTTCATTAATTGCCAAGATTCTTGGGGAGGAGTGGCCAAATGCAGAGAACATTTGCGAATGGGAATAGACATAGACAGGAACATATGTGTGGAAAATGAATTCAGAGCAACTCATGCTTCTAATGGTGCAGAGCTGCTAGTGTCATTAGGTGAGGCAATCAAGGAGTAAGTACTCTCCTTTGAGCTAGGGTCTTCCATTTTGTTTGCTCTTCTGATGCCTTCTGGATAACTCTATTGTTAGAGCTTTTTTGTTTCTGCTGTGCTTTATTTTTTTTCAATGTCCTTGTTGCCTCAGGGAGGAGGGGTCCTGTCAGTTCTTTTGCTTAGTAGTAGTAGGGGAAATACTGCCTAAGAGGGTTACTAGTAGTATGACCCTGGGCAAAGGACTTAACTTCTTGGTTTCAGTTTCCTCATCTCTAAAAAGGGGATTAAAAATAGTGCTTACCTTACATGTTTGTGGCAGGAGTGGGATGAACCCATGTGTAAAGCTCTTCAAAAACCTGAAAGGTTTTTTTAAAATAAATATTAGACAATATTTCTGTTGTTGGTATAATGCAAACCCTCTAGCTACTCACCTAGGTACAGCACCTTTAACTTTCCTTTTTAATTGCTCTTTGAAATATTTTACATCTTGATAGGTTCCAGCACCTTGATCTTAAACTCCTGTTTAATTTAAAATTAAACAATTCCTTTTATTTTATATCAAACACTATTCATTAGTTTGCATTGCTTTAGGATTGTACTTAGCAAAACAGCAAATGAGCTATGTGAAGTTGGTGTGACAGGACCTCTATTTGGCATGGAAATCAATTTGGAGCAAGACTAAAAGAGCCAGAGGGAACTGATGATCTCCGTTCTATTTACTTAGTCATAAATTCCCCCTATTAACAAAATTTCTCTTCAGCTGAGAGAATTCTCATCCCCAAATTGTAACAAAGCTACTATTTTCAAATTCATTGTTATCTGGTTTGGAGTAGAGTTGGTCTAGCAAATGAATCCCTTTCATTTAGTACCCAACCTGATTCTGATAGCCTATCCAATTCAATTCAGTTTAACAAATATTTATTTAGCACAATTTTGTGCTATGTATTATGGTAGAGACTGTTGTGGATAGATAATAGGAGGAAAAAAATACAGTCCTGGTCTACAAGAAGCTTACAATTTAATTGTAGCAGGAACAAGATATGACATATTCATAAATATGATATAATACAAGGTATAATGATATATATGAATATATTTATACTGATATAATATAATT
The DNA here is from genome assembly GCF_028583685.1 of Petaurus breviceps papuanus. NCBI lineage: Eukaryota > Metazoa > Chordata > Mammalia > Diprotodontia > Petauridae > Petaurus > Petaurus breviceps. The sequence continues at coordinate 18,870,033 of NW_027187348.1, read as the reverse complement.
AATATAACATAACATTACATAAATTCCTTCAGCATCCTTATAGAGTATGCTCATTCACCATTCTTTTTCCCAGGTAATCATGCTGAAGTTTGTAGAGGGTGGGTGATATTTTTGGCTATATATAATTCCTTTCTGATATGCTTGCAGAATAGTCCCTAAGTTGGCTACTGAATTGAAAAGTTAATGACTAGTGAGATGCACTGAAGCAAATTACTGGCCTATCTGCTTCACTCTTTCTTTACATCTTAAAATATGCAGGCAGAGGTGAGCTATGTCTATAGTTGAATGGGGAAAGGGCATTTGTAGCTATCTTTCACCTAACCTCCATCTACCTCTGAATCTATGATTGCCTCTGATTTTGTGTTTATTCCTTCTTGATCTTAAGTGAACAAGTATCCCATGAGGAACATGATCAAAACTGATGGTGACCCTATGACGTTCTGGAAATCCTGCAAGTTATGTATCTCTGACTTCCTTGTAGTAACAGTAGCTAATGGTAGAGGAAGCTTCTATATTAGACAAGATAGCTATCAAAAAGAGAAATAGACAAACCTAACCTGCTTTTACCAACAAATGTCTATCAGGAGTATTTGGATAGTGTCATGGCATGGTGAAATATAAACACCAAAACAGTTAATATTTTGATGAGCACTACTAACTTGCCAGTAGATTTTAACATTAGTTACACATTAAATTACTGGATTTTAATTGTTCTATTAATGTGCATAGTGTCTACTTCATGTTTAACATTCTTTTTTTGTGAGTAACAGTAGATTCTCATACCTGATTTATACTGTACATAGAAATCCTCTTTTCTTTCTTAGACATGAACAATCACTTTTGTTAGAATTAGCATCATTCCTGAAGTTGTATTCATTAACAATATTATGAATGAGAAAGTAGAGAACCCATTTCCCCTAAGTAGAGGTCAGGTTTCTGTAAGTCTGAACCTGGTCCAGAAACTGTAATACCTGCAGACATGATAGGGAGGGGAAAGAACTCTGATATTTATGGGCTCACCTGAGCAGCATTTCTACACTAGAATATGATAATAGTAAAGAAGATAAGTAGACAGAAAACTCTGGAAAATAGAAGGGAGAGAGCATTTTCATCTGAGGTTAGGAAAGGAATTGGAAAAGACTTTGTAAAAGAGACTGAACCTTAGATAAAACATGAAGGAAGAGACAATGAAAAGTAGAGGGGAGGTGGCAGTCCAGACATGGAGACTGGCCCTTTTAAATATGTGGAGGGAGGAGAGAAAAAGACACTTTGGGGGCATGGTTAGATATCCAATTGGATATAAACGAGAATTTGAAAGGGAGTAATGTGAAAGATGACCCACCATGTATTTATAGAAGGTTCAGCACTAAGAATACATCTCTTTTCAAGGGAAATAGTGATTTTCTGTTTTCAAAGAGTAGAATTCCAATTCTCAATGAAAGCTTTGTGACATTTAACAAAGACAACAAACATTTATTAGGTAATTTATTCAGAGCACTGCATTAAATATGAAGGGATATACAGAATTTAAATTTAAAAAGTGATCTAATTGCTCAAGGAAGATACCATTCTTGGCATGGTACCATGTTTTTGGCTAACAACAACAATAATATAGTAGCTAGTATTCATAGAGTGCTTTATAATATTTAAAATGTGGTCCAGCAAATCCCAAACTCTTTCAAGAGGTCTGTAAAGTGGAAAAAATTGCCATAATAATGCCAAGTTATTTTAATTTGTAATACAGTAATATCAATAGATATAACCCACATTAAAAAAAAACTTATAGTGTCCTAAATAATTTTCAAGATTGTAGAGGGGATTTTCAGAATAAAATAAGTTGAGAGCTGTAGTTTTTCAAAATAATTTACAAAAAAAATTCATTTTATTTGTACCACAACCTTGAAAGGCAGGTGCCATTACTATCCCAATTTTACCATTGAGTAAACTGAAATAAACTTAGGTAAATACCTTACCCAGGGCCATACATAATAATTGCCTGAAATAATTCTTTTTCTGAGGCAAATTTAGAACTCAACTCTTTTTGACTCCAGGCCTAGTACTCCATTGACCCACCTAAGCTGCCTTTCATAACTTGTGCCACTTGTGTATACTGGTATATAGGTTTGGCTCATTGAGTGCAATTTTTTTTAGAACAGTCATTTTTAACCTGAGGTCTCTGAGCTTGTTTTCAAAATTGTCTTGAGAACTATGTTTCAATATAATGGTTTCGTTTGTAATTGTGTGTGTTTTATTTTATTTTATTCATTTGAAAACATACTTCTGAGGAGTCCATAACCTTCACCAGTCAAAGGAGTCCATGGCACCAAAAGAAAACTTTAAGAACCCTTGATTTAATAAAGACTAGTAAAAAAAAAGATAACTTGGAAAAGAAATAAAATTTATCTATTTTAATCTCATATTTGTAATTTTAATAAGGAAGTCATACTTAAGATCCTATTATTGTATGGTTTTATAATTTATTGATACTTAAAATAGATCTAGAACAACATGAACAAGCTGATGTCTTTCTAAGAAAAATGATCTGAATGAGAATCACTTTCACAAGCTAGAATATGTTTTTAACCTTTTAAAATTATTCATTATATGGTTTAGACAAGTAAATACTTTTAAGTGTGGACCCTTTGTATTACTCTGGCAGGGCAGTAATTTTTATGATTCAATTTTTAAAAATAGGCTATTTGTGAAAAAAATTTTAAAAGCATATATTGGATACCTGCTATATTCTAGGAACCATGACAAGTACTGGGTATACAATGACCATGGAACTGTTTTATGCTTTTTATGTATTTAAAATAGAACTTACTTGAGGGCAGAAATGTTTTTTTTTTTTTGCCTTCACTTCCTCAGCACCTAATAGAGTGCCTATCACATAATAGGTACTTAATAAATGCTTCCTGATTGACATGACAAGGTTTTTAGATCCTTTCTTCCAGCTCACCTCCTTTGTTTTCCCATTTCATTTTTTTCAATTAAGAAAAAGATTTCTCTCTTGTCCTTGGCCTTCCCCAAGAGAAAAAAATTAGCAATATTTTAACAAATATTCATGGCCAAGCAAAACTCACTTAGCTTCATCTACATGCATTCCAGTTTTTCAGTGTTCCTACATGACTTTTATAACTGAAAGCAGTTTTCCAACCAAATTTAGTTTGACTAGCTCATCATACAATCAAGATAATATATGTTTTGATCTTCACAGGTTATAACTCCTAATTTAGTATAAGATATTCTGATAGTCATGTAATACTTGTCTGATGACATATCAAAATTTTAGTGAATTCATATTCCTAGGGCTTTTTACATGATCTGGTAAGATATGTCTCACCCATACTACACTAATGCAGTTGATTTTTTGAATTAAATTAAAGGACATTATATCTATCCCTAATAAATGTCATCAGTGTTAATTTTGCCCTATACTTCCTATTTACTGAGATGTCTTAAAATTCTGTTCCAAGTCTGTGTCTCACCCTGATTTTTGGTCTTCATTAACTTAATAATATACATTCTAGGTTCTCATCTAAGTCATTCATAAAAATATTGAACAGAATAGGATCAAAGAAAGAATTCTGTAAAAAAAACAAAGGAGAAATAGCCCACTGTTGATAGTGATTGATATTTAGCCACATAGCTACAAAATTACAAACTTGAGTTTCAATTCAATTCAACACGCATTTATTAAGTGCTAAATGCTGTGTACCATTATATTGTAGCAATATTTGTCTTCTAAGTAAAAATATAACATATTTATAAGTCCCTTATTTACCAGTCAGATAACTCTAGGTGAAAAATGAGAGATGGTTGGTTGACTTATTTTGTAAATGATATTTTATTTTTTCCAATTATACTAAAAGGTATTTTCCATCATTCATTTTATAAGATTTTGTGTTAAAAATTTTTCTCCCTCCCTTCCCTCACCCCCTTCCTAAAATCACAAACAATCTGATATAGGTTATACAAATGAAATTATGAAAATATATTTTCATATTAGTCATGAAGAAACAGAGCAAAAGGGAAAAGCCACAACCCCCCCCCCCAAAGTAAAAACAATAGGCTTCTATCTGAATTCAGACTCCTTAGTTCTTTCTCTGGATGTAGATAGCATTTTCTATCATGAGTCTGGAAATTGTCTTGGATCATTGCATTGCTGAGAAGAGCTAAGTCTATCATAATTGATCATTGCAAAGTGTTGCTGTTACTGTGTACAATGTTCTCCTGAATCTTCTCACTTCACTAAGAATCAATTCATGTAAGTCTTCCCAGGTCTTTCTGAAATCCAACTTTTCATCATTTTTTATAGCACAATAGTATTCCATTACATTCATATACCATGACTTGTTCAGCCATTCCCCAAGTGATGGGCATCCCCTCAATTTCCAGTTCTCTGCCACCACAAAAAAAGGGCTATTATAAATATTTTTGTACATGAATCCTTTTCCCTTTTTAATGATTTCTTTGGGATACGTACCTAGTAGTGATATTGCTGGATTAAAGGGTATGCATAATTTGATTGCTCTTTGAACATAGTCCCAAATTTCTCTCCTGAATGGTTAGATAAGTTTGCAACTTCACTAATAATACATTAATGTCCCAATTTTCCAACAACTTCTCCAACCTTTATCATTTTCTTCTCCTGTCATATTAACCAATTGAATAGTTACATGGTGGTACCTCAGAAATGTTTTAATTTGCATTTCTCTAATAAATTGTGATTTAGAGCATTTTACATATGGCTATAGATAGCTTTAATGCCTTTGTCTGAATATTTCTGCTTTGTATACTTTGACAATTTATCATTTGGGCAACGACTTGTACTCTTGTAAATTTGATGCAGTTCCATATATATTTGAAAAAATGAGACCTTTATTAGACACATTAGTTGCAAAAATTGTTTCCCATCTTTCTGCTTTCCATCTAATCTTGGTTGCTTTGGTTTTGTTTGTGCAAAATCTTTTAATTCAATGAAATCAAAATTTTCTATTTTCCATTTGTAATCTGCCTCTTGTTTGGCCATAAATTCTTCCCTTCTCCTTTGACAAGTAAACTATTCTTTGCTCTCCTAATTTGCTTATAGTATTATCCTCCATGCCTAAATCATGCACTCATTTAGACCTTACCTTGGTATATGGTGTAAGATGTTAGCCTATACTTAATTTCTGCCACGCTATTTTCCAGTTTTCCCAGCAGTTTTTGTAAAAGAGTAAGTTCTTATCCTAGAAGCTGGAGTCTGGTTTTATCAAAGAGTAGATTACTTTAGTAATTTACTACTATGTCTTGTGTACTTAACCTATTCCACTGCTCCTTCACTCTATTTCTAAGCCAGTAAAAAATAGCTTTGATGGTTTCTCCTTTATAATATAGTTTTAGACCTGGTAAGTCTAGACCAACTTCCTTTGAATTTTAAAATTAAATCCCTTGATATCTGTGACTTTTTGTTCTTTGAGATGAATTTTGCAATTGTTTTGTCAAGCTCTATAAAGTAATTTTTGGTAGTTTGGTATGGGACTGCATAAGTAAGTTAATATAGGTAGAATTGTCATTTTTATTATATTAGTTTTACCTACACATGAGTAATTGATATTTTCCAATTATTTAGATCTGACTTTATTTGTGTGAAAAGTGTTTTGTAATTGTGTTCCCATAGTTCCTGGGTTTGTCTTAGCAAGTAGACTCCCAAATATTTCATATTATTTACAGTTATTTCAAATTGAATTTCTCTTCCTATCTCTTGCTGTTGAGCTTTGCTGGTAATATATAGAAATGCTGACGATTTGTGTGGATTTGTTTTATATCATGCAACTTTGCTAAAGTTAATTATTTCAAGAAGTTTTTTGGTTGATTCTCTCAGTATGTCGTCATAACATCTGCAAAAAGTGATAATTTTGTCTCTTCATTACCTATTCACATTCCCTCAATTTCTTTTTCTTATCTTATTGCTAAAGCTAAAATTTCTAATACAATATTTAAAAATGGTATAATGGATATCCTTGTTTCACCCCTGATCTTATTGGAACTGCTTCTAACTTATCACCATTACATAAAATGCTTTATAATGGTTTACGACAAATGCTACTTATCATTTCAAAGAAAGCTCCACTTATTTCTGTGCTCATGACTGTTTTTTTAATAGGATTGGGTGCTGTATATTGCCAAAATATTTTCTGCATCTAGTGAGATAATATAATTTCTGTTAATTTTGTTACTGATAAAAGGAATTTGTTAGGACTCAACCTATTTTTCTAATAGCTTATATAATATTGGAATGAGCTGTTCTTTAAATTTTTTGGTAAAATTCACTTGTAAAACTATCTGACCCTGGAGAATTTTTTCCTAGACAATTCATTGATGCCTTGTTAAATTTCATTTTTTTAAATGAACTTAAGTATTTTATTTCTTCTTCTGTTAACCTAGACAATTTATATTTTTGTAAATATTCATCCATTTCACTTAGATTGTCAGATTTATTGGCATACAGTTAAGCAAAATAGTCCTTAATCATTGGTTGAAAAGTACCTCTTCAATGGGAGGGAATTCACCCTTTTCATTTTTGATACTGGTAATTTGCTTTTATTCTTTCTTTAAAAAAATCAATTTAACCCAAGGTTTATCTGTTTTATTGTTTTATTTTTTTTTCAAGAAGCCAGTTGACCTTTTTAAAAAAATTAGTTCAATATTTTCTTACTTTCAATTTCACTAATTTTTTCTTTGATTTTCAGAATTTCTAATTTGGTATTTAATTGGGGATTTTAATTAGTTATTTTTCTAGGCTTTTAATTGAATGCCCAATTCATTAATCTGCTCTTCCTCTATTTTATTCATCTAAGCATTTAGAGAAATAAAATTTTCCCAAAGAACTGCTGTGGCTGTATCCTACACATTTTGGTATTTTGTCTCATTGTTTTCATTCCCTTTGATGCAGTTATTGAGTGTTTCTATGACTTATTGTTTGATCCATTAATTCTTTAATATTAGATTATTTAGTTTCCAATTAATTTTTTGTCTATCTTTCCATGGCCTTTTATTACGTTTAATTTTTATTGCATCATGATCATAAAAGGATGCATTTCATATTTCTGCCTTTCTTCATTTAATTGTGAGACCTTTAATGGCCAAATAAATGGTGAGTTTTTGTTTAGGCACCATGTACCACTGAGAAAAAGGTATATTCCTTTCTATACTCATTCAGTTTTCTTCAGAGGGCTAGAATATCTAAATTTTCTAAAATTCTATTCACCATCTTAATGTCTTTCTTATTTATTTTGGGGTTAGATTTATCTAGTTCTGAGAGGAGGACGTTGAGGTCCCCCCACTAGTACAGTCTTACTGTGTATTTCTTTCTATAACTCACTTAACTTCTGTTTAAGAATCTAGATGCTATGCTACTTAGTGCATATACGTCTGGCATTGATATGGCTTCATTATCTATGGTATCTTTTAGCAAGATGTAGTTTCCTTCCTTGCCTCTTTTAATTAGATCTATTATTGCTTTTGCTTTGTCTGAGATCAATATTGCTACCCACACTTTTTAAAAATTTTCTTCAGCTGAAGCATAATGTATTCTGCTCCATCCTTTTATCTTTACTCTGTGTGTCTCCTTGTTTCAAATGTTTCTTGTAACAATGTAATATAGGATTCTGTTTTTTGTTTCATTCATCCTGCTTTCTGCTTCCATTTCATGTGAACAGTTCCACCCATTCACATTCAGAGTTTTGATTACTAACTGTTTATTTCCCTCCATTCTATTTTTATGCTTTTCATACTTTAAATTTGTTTTTATTTTTTGCTTTTATTGATTTGTTTACTTTTAGTTTACAAGATTCAGTTCCACAATCCCTTGAGTTTCAAATTTTCTCCCCCTCTTTCTCCCCCCCCCCCTTATGGTGGCATGCAATCAAGTATAGGATCTGCAAATACTTTCACATTAGACATTGGTCAGGGTGTAACACAGGGTTGTAAACAATGGAATGAACAATGGAAAAAAGGAAACAAAACAAAACCAGAAAAAGAAAGATGACAGGTAGTTTGCTTCAATCTGCATTCAAACTCTGTTCTTACTAGTTCTTTCTCTGAATGTAGACATCTCTTTCCATCATGAGTATTTTGAAGTTGTCTTAAACCTTGAATTGCTGAGAAGAATCTAGTCTATCAAAGTTGGTCTTCACACATACGTTGTGTCTGTAATTGTGTACAAATTTCTCCTGGTTCTGCTCTTCTCACTCAACATCAGTTTGCATAAGTCTCTCCAGGTAAATATGAAGTCCATCTGCTCCTCATTTCTTATAACACAATAGTATTCCATTACATGCATATACCACAGATTATTTAGCCATTCTCCAATTGATAGGAATCCCCTTAATTTCCAATTCTTTGCCACCACAAAAAGAGCAGCTATAAATATTTTTGTACATACAGGTCTTCTTCCCACTTCTTTTTGTTGTTGTTGTTTTGTTTTTGTTTTTTGCTTTTTGGAAGTCAACTGGGGTTAAGTGACTTGCCCAAAGTCACATGACTAGTAAGTATGTCAAATGTCTGAGGCCAGAATTGAATTCAGGTCCTCCTGACTCCAGGGCCAGTGCTCTATTCACTGTGCCACCTAGCCACCCCTTCCTCCCACTTGTATGATTTCTTTGGGATACAGCCCTAGAAGTGGTATTATTGGGACAAAGGATATGCAATTATTTATAGCCCTTTGGGCATAGTTCCAGATTACTCTCCAGAATGGTTGAAACAGTTCAAAACTCAACCAATGATGCATTAGTATACCAATTTTTCCACATCCTCTCCAGTATTTGTCATTTTCCTGTTTTGTTAACTTAGCCAATCTGACTGGTGAGATGTGGTACCTCAGAGTTGTTTTAATTTGCATTTCTCTAATCAATAGTGATTTAGAGCATTTTTTCATATGCTAAATAGATATCTTTAATTTCTTCCTTTGAAAACTGCCTGTTCATATCCTTTGACAGTTTGTCAATTGGGGAATGACTTGTATACTTACATAATTAACTCAGTTCTCTGTATATCTAAAAATGAGGCCTTAGCCCTGGCGGAGTCAAGATGGCAGTATAGAAACAGGACTTCCACGGGGCTCCAGCTCTCACCTAACCCAATTCATGTAAAAGGTGACTTTGAAGAAACTTTGGAACTACAGAACCCACAAAATGACACAGAGAAGCTAACTTCCCGCTGAGGACAACCCAGTGGGCTGGCAAGAAGCGGCCAGGGAAGCACTCTGGGAACCAAGCCCAGCCCCACGTGAGCCTTAGATTTTACCCCAGGGCAGGCCTGAACAAACAGTGGCTGGAGGGACTTCAGGTCACCAGCAGCTCTGGCAGTTTCCAGAATTATAACATATAGATGCTAAGGACACAGTGAGAGGTCAGTACAGTGTGGACTTTGTGATCCAGTAGTTGGGAGTGCATCAGCTTTTGCCTCTTCGGGGAGAAGTGGCTGAGGCACCATGGCTCTGCAGCCACAGCCACAGCCAACTGGCAGCTTCAGCTGCTGGCCTGCAGAGTGTAGAGGGACCAAGCAACCAGTCTGAGGGGTAATCACTCTTGCTTTAACCTGCTTGGATATAAATTGTGGTCCAGGATGGAGGTCCTGGGGTGTGCAACCAGCTTGCCAGAGCATATGGAGGCTTCAGAGAGGGCACACAACTAATACCTTTGGCAGCTGAGAAAACCCCAGCATTTGGGACAAACCTCCCTGTCGGGTCGAAGAGTCCCACTGTGATAAAAAGCCCAAAAGTCAAGTAATTGAGTGGTAACATGAGCAGGCAAAGTAAGCAAAACAAACAGAGGAACCCAATTTTACACTTCTATTTTGGGGACAGAAAGTATCAAAGCATGGAACAAGAGGAAGACAGTGAAGTCAGAAGTCCAGCACCAAAACTTCCAATAAAAATATGAGCTGGATACAGGCCATAGAGGATCTTAAGAAGGATTTGAAAAAGGAAATAAGAGAAGTGGAGGAAAAATTGGGAAGAGAAATGAGAACAATGCAAGAAAATTATGAAATGAGAGTCAACAACTTGATTGAAGAAAATAACACCTTAAAAATAGACTAACTCAAATGACAAAAGAGGCTCAAAAAGGCAATGAGGGGAAGAATGTCTTAAAAAGCCAAATTTGCCAAATGGAAAAAGAATCTCAAAAGCTCGCTGAGGAGAATCACTCCTTCAGAATTAAATTGGAGCAAATGGAAACTAGTGACTTTATGAGAAATCAAGATGCTTTTAAACAAATCCAAACAAATGAAAAAATGGAAGGCAATGTGAAATATCGCTTTGGGAAAAACCACAGACCTGGAAAATAGATGCAGGAGAGATAATTTAAAAATTATTGAACTACCTGAAAGACATGATAAAAAAAAAGAACCTAGAAATCATCCTTCAAGAAATTCTCAAGGAAAACTACTTCTGAAATTACCAGATCAAGGAGAGAATATTACAAACAGCTAGGAAGAAACAATTTCAATATTGTGGAAACACAATCAGGATAACACAGGATCTGGCAGCTTCTACACTGAGGGATTGAAGGGCTTGGAATATGATATTCTGGAGGTCAAAGGAACTGAGATTAAAACCAAGAGTCACCTACCCAGCAAAACTGAGCATCATGTTTCAGAGGAAAATATGGTCATTCAGTGGAATAGGGGACTTTCAAGCATTCTTGATGAAAAAACCAGAGTTGAATAGAAAATTTGACATTCGATACAAGAAGCAAATGAAGCATGAGAAGGTAAACAGGGAAAAGAAATCATAAGGAACTTATCAAAGTTGAACTATTTACATTCCTACATGGAAAAACAATAATTGTAACTGATGGAACTTTTCTCAGTATAAAAATCGTTGAAGGGAATATATATGAGGGGATATGGATGTATGAATACATATATGAATGTGTGTATATATATGTTTACAGGTATATAGAGGGCACAGGACCAATTTAATTGGAAGGGATGATACTTAAAAGGTAAAATTAAAAGGTGAGAGAGGAATATAATATGAGGAGATGGGGAGAGACAGAATGAGGTAAACTATCTTATGTAGAAGAGGCAAGGGAAAATAGTTACCATGGAGGGGAAGAACAGGAAGGCAGAAAGGCAAAACCTTATTGTCTTTGAATTTTTCTCAGGGGGGGAATGACATACACACTAAATAAAGTATCTCACTGTACAGGAAACTAGGGGGGAAGGAAATGAGAGAGCAGATTGGAGGAGGTGATATTCAGTGGAATCGCTATTTTGGGGTGGTGGGTAGGGGAAAAACAGGGAGAAAATTTGTAAGTCAATATCTGGTGGAAATGAATGATGTTAACCAAAAGTGAATAAAGCATTTGATTTGAAAAAAAAAAAGAAAAGAAATGAGGCCTTTATCAGAGACACTGGTTGTAAAAATTCTTTCCCTATTTCCCACTTCCCTCTTAATCATGGTTACATTGGCTTTGTTTGTACAGAAACTTTTCAGTTTAATGTAATCAAAATTATCCTTTTTTTGCATTTTATAATGCTCTCTAATACTTCTTTGGTTATAAAGTCTTCTCTTCTCCATAATTCTGACAGGTAAACTATTCCTTGCTTTCCCAGATTGCCTACACTATCAGCCTTTATACCTAGATCATACACCCATTTAGATTTGATTTTGGTATATGGTGTTAGATATTGGTCTATGCCCAGTTTCTGCCATACTATATTCCAGTTTTTCCAGCAGTTTTTGTCAAATAGTGATTTCTTATCCCCAAAACTGGGGTCTTTGTGTTTATCAAAAAGTAGATTACTAGAGTCATTGACTTCTGAGTCTTGCATACCCAATCTATTCCATTGATCTACTACTCTATTCCTCAGCCAGTACCAAGTAGTTTTGATGACTGCTGATTTATATAGATATACAGATCAAAATCTGGTATGGTTAGGCTACCTTCTCTAGCATTTTTTTTTCATTAGTACCCTTGATATTCTTGACCTTTTGTTCTTCCAAATGAATTTTGTTACTATTTTTTCTAGCTTTATAAAATAATTTTTTGGTAGATTGATTGGTATGGCACTAAATATTTAATTTAATTTAGGTAAAAATGTCATTTTTATTACATTAGCACAAACCAGTCATGAGCAATGGTGTTTTTCCAATAAGTTAGATCTGACTTTATTTGTGTGAAAAGTGTTTTGTAGTTGTGTTCAAATAGGTCCTAGTTTTGTTTTTTGGGATAGATTCCCAAATATTTTGTAATGGCTACAATAATTTTAAATGGGGTCTTGCTGTTGGATTTCATTAGAAATATATAGAAATGCCAAGGATTTATGTGGGTTTATTTTTTTATCTTTCAACTTTGCCAAGTTTATTTGTTGTATCAAGTAGATTTTTACTTGATTCTCTAGGATTCTCTCAGTATATCATCATATCATCTGCAAAGAGAGTGATAGCTTCATCTCTTCTTTGTCTAATTTGATTCCTTCAACTTCTTTTTATTCTCTAATTGCTACTGCTACCATTTCTAGTACCAGACTGAATAAGAGGGATGATGGTGGACATCCTTGCTTCACCCCTGATCTTATTGGAAATGCTTCTAGCTTATCCCCATTACCTGTAATGCTTGCTGGTGACTTTAAATAGATGCTACCTATTATTTTAAGGAAGACTCCATTTATTCCTATACTTACTAGTGTTTTTTTAATAGGAATGGATGTTATATTTTGTCAAAAGACTTTTCTCCAGCTCTTGAGATAATCATACAGTTTCTGCGAGCTTTATTGTTTATATGATCAATTATACTGATGGTTTTCCTAATACTGAACCATCCTTGCATTCCTGGAATAGATCCCACCTGAACAAAGTGTATTATTCTTGTGATAAATTGCTGTTGTATTTTTGCTAACATTTTTATTTAAAATTTTTGCATCTATATTCATGAGGGAAATTAGTCTATAATTTTCTTTTTCCATTTTGTGTCTTCCTGATTTAGGTATCAGTACCATATTTGTGTCATAAAAAGTATTTGGTAGGACTCATTCTGCACTCTTTCAGAATCATTTTTCCCAAATAGTTTGAAGAGTATTGGAATCAATTGTTCTTTAACTGTTTGATAAAATTCACTAGTAAGTCCATGTGGCCCTGGAGATTTTTTTCCTGTGGAGTTTGTCGATGGCTTGTTCAATTACTTTTTCCAAGATGGGGTTAATTAAGTTATTTAATTCCTCTTCAGTTAAGCTGGGAAACTTATATTATTTTAAATGTTCATCCATTTCACTAAGATTGTCAAATTTATGTGCATACACTTTGGCAAAATAATTCCTAATTATTGTTTTAATTTCCTCTTCATTGGAGGTAGATTCACCCTCTTCATTTTTGATACTTGTAAATTGGTTTTCTTCTTTCTATTTTTTATCATATTGACTAAAGGTCTATCAATTTTATTGCTTTTTTTCATAAAATCAGCTCTTAGGTTTATTTATTAATTCAACAGTTTTCTTAATTTCAATTTTATTAATCTCTCCTTTGGTTTTTATTATTCTCAATTTAGTATTTAACTGGGGATTTTCAATTTGTTCTTTTTTCTAGCTTTTTCAAATGCATGCCCAATTTATTGACCTCCATTTTCTCTAATTTATGTATGTATCCACTTGGGCATATAAAACTGCCCCTAAGAAGTGCCTTTGCTGCATCCCACAAGTTTTGGTATGTTGTCTCATTATTGTCATTCTCTTGAATGAAGTTTGTGATTGTTTCTATAATTTCTTGTTTGAGTCACTCATTCTTTAGGATTGAATTATTTAGTTTACAATTAAGTTTTAGTCTATCTTTCCATGGCCCTTTATTGCATATGATTTTTATTGCATCTTGATCTGAGAAGGATGCATTTAATATTTCTGCCTTTCTGCACTGTATGTGAGGTTTTTATGCCCTAGTACATGGTCGACTTTTGTGTATGTGTCATGTACCACAAGAAAAAGATATATTCCTTTTTATACCCATTCAGTTTTCTCCAGAGATCTGTCATATCTAGCCTCTCTAAATTCCTATTCACCTCCTTAACTTCTTTCTTGTTTATTCTGAGGTCAAATTTATCAAGTTCAGAGAGGGGGAGATTGAAGTCTCCCACTAGTATAGTTTTGCTACCTATTTCTTCCTCTAATTCCCTTATCTTCTCCTCTAGGAATCTGGATGCTATAACACTTGGTGCATACACATTAAGTAATGTTATTGCTTCATTCTCAATGGTGCCTTTTAGCAGGATATAATTTCCTTCCTTATCTCTTTTAATTAGATCTATCTTTGCTTTATCTTTATCTGAGATAAGAATTGCTGCCCCTGATTTTTCTTTTTTTACTTTAGCTGAAGCATAATATATTCTACTGTAGCCTTTACCCTGTGCATATCCCCTTGGTTCAAATGTGTTTCTTGTAGACAACATAATGTAGGATTGTGGTTTTTAATCCATTCTGCTATCTGCCTCCATTTTATGGGAGAGTTCATCCCATTCACATTCACAGTTGTGATTACTCTATCTTTCCCTCCATCCTATTTCCTCCCCTGCTTATGTTTTTGTTTCTTCCTTCTCCCTTCCACTCCTTAAGAGTTTTCCTTTTGACCACTGTCTCCCTCAGTATTCTCTCCCTGTACCCCTCCTCTTTACCTGCCCTTTCCCCTTACTACTATTTCCCTCCATTTTAACCACTTCCCCTTTTTACCCACCCCCATATTCCCTGCACTTTCCCTACCCAGACCTACCTAGGTACTTTCCTGGGCTGGGAATCTGCCATGCTTTGTCTCCCAATGGATTATGTCACTCTAAAATCCATTCAGATTCACTTTTTAAAGTTTAGTGATGGAATTCATGATGGAGCTTAGAAAAGTTCCTGCTTCCATCTCCTTTTCATACTTCCCCCCCCCCCTCTCTCTCCTTTTACCTCATCCATCCTGGCCACTGTTTTGCTTCTGACCACCACCTCCTTCAATGCACCATCCCTTCTCTGACCCTTTTCTTTTCCCCTTCTCCTCCTACTTCCCTATAGGGTAAGATAGATTTCTTTGCCCAATTGAGTATGCATGTTATTCTATCTTTAAGTCAAATCCAATGAAAGTAGGGTTTAAACAATGCTCACCCCTCCCTTCTTTCCTTCTACTGTATTAGGTCTTTCATGCCTCTTCATGTGATGTAATTTATTCCATTCCTTTTTAAAAAATTAAATATTATTCTTATTTTTAGTTTACATCATTCATTTCCACCAGATTTTAAGTTACAAAATTTCTCCCTGTCTTTCCCCTACCCACCAACCCAAATCAGCAATCCCACTGTATACCCCCTCCCCCAATCTACTCTCTCCTATATCCTCCCTCATGCCCCCTCCTACTTTCCAGTAGGGCAAGATGAATCTCCATACCCCAGTGCCTGTACATCTTATTTCCCAGTTGCATGTAAAATAATAATAATAATTTTAACATTTGATTTTTACATCTTTGAATTCCAGCTTATTTCCCCTCCTCCCTTGTCACCCACCCTGAACAGATAAGCAATTCAATAAAGGTTGTCATGCAAAACATTTCCATGGTGGATATATTGTGAAAGACTGAGAATATTTCCCTCTATCCTATCCCACCCCCCACTTGTTTATTCTCTGCTTTGACCTTGTCCCTTTTCGAAAGTGTGTGATTCTAACTACCCTTCCCCACAACCTGCCCTCCCCTCCATCATCCTCCCTCTCATCCCATTCCCCCCTACTCTCCTGTAGGGTAAGATACACAATTTAGTGTGTATGTCATTCCCTCCCTAAGCCAAATTCAATGGGAGTAAGGTTGAGCCATTTCCTTTTGCCTTCTTGCTCTTTCCCTCCATTGTAACAGTTATCCCTTGCCTCTTCTAAATTAGATAATTTACCCCATTCTGTCTCTTCCCATCTCCTCTCATGATATTCCTCTCTCACCTCTCAATTTAACCTTTTAAATATCATCCCTTCCTATTCAATTGATCCTATGCCTTCTGTCTACATATGCCTTTACATACACACACCCACATTTATATTACTTTCAACTGTCCTCATAATGAGAATTTCATCAGTTACAATTATCATTTTTCTATGTTGGCATGTAAATAGTTCAACTTTGATAAGCTCCTTTTGATTTCTTTTCCCTGTTTACCTTCTGATGCTTTTCTTGCTTCTTGTATTTGAATGTCCAATTTTCTATTCAACTCTGTTTTTTTCATCAAGAATGCTTGAAAGTCCTCTATTTCATTGAATGACCATATTTTCCCCTGAAACATTATACTCAGTTTTGCTGGATAGGTGATTCTTGGTTTTAATTCTAGCTCTTTTGAACTCAAAAATATGATATTCCAAGCCCTTCTTTCCCTTTATGTAGAAACTGCTAGATCTTGTGTTCTCCTGATTGTATGTCCACAATATTCAAATTGCTTCTTCTTGGCTGCTTGTAATATTTTCTCTTTGATCTGGGAATTCAGGAACCTGGCTATAATATTCCTAAGAGTTTTCTTTTTGGGATTTTTTTCAAGAGGTTATTCGTGAATTCTTTCAATTTCTATTTTGCCCTCTGCTTTTAAAATATCAGGGCAATTTTCTTCAAGAATTTCTTGAAGGATGATTTCTAGGCTTTTTTTGATCATGGCTTTCAGGTAGTCCAAAAAATTTTTAATTATCTCTCCTGGATATATTTTCTAGGTCAGTGGTTTTTCCAATGAGATATTTCACATTGCCTTCTATTCTTTTCTTTTGTTTGGATCTGTTTTATTGTATCTTGATTCCTCATAAAGGCATTAGCTTCCATTTGCTCCAATCTAATTCTGAAGGAATTATTTTCTTCAGTGAGCTTTTGAAATTATTTTTCCATCTGGCAAATTTGGTTTTTTAAGGTATTTTTCTCCTCATTGGCTTTTTGGTCCTCCTTTGCCATTTGAGTAAGTCTATTTTCTAAGGTATTATTTTCTTCAATAAGGCTTTTGACTCTCTTTTCATGATTTTCTTGCATCATTCTCATTTCTCTTCCCAATTTTTCCTCCACTTCTCTTACTTGGTTTTCAAAATCGTTTTTGAGCTTCTCCTTGACCTGTAATCAATTCATATTTTTCTTGGAAGCTTTTGTTGCAGAAGTACTGACTTTCTTTTCCTCCTGTTGCGTGCTTTTTTTTTTTCCTTTTGGAGGGCAATTGGGGTTAAGTAACACTTGCCCAAGGTTACATGGCTAGTTTTCTGTGTGTGTGTGTGTGTGTGTGTGTGTGTGTGTGTGTGTGTGTGTGTGAAGTGTCTGAGGACAGAACCGAACTCAGGTCCTCCTGAATCCAAGGCTGACGTTTTACTCACTGCACCACCTAGCCACCCCTCTTTCCATGCTTTGATCCTATTTCTGTCCCCAAAAAGCAATCTAAAGTTGGATTGCTGTGCTTGTTTTGCTTCTTTTGCTTGCTCCTGTTGCTACTCAATTACTTGACTTTTGAGCTTTTTGTGCTCTGCTTCCAGAGGGGAGAGCTTTGTTCTAAATTTCTGGGATTTTTGCAGCTACCAGAGCTATTAGGAGGCCATCGTCTCTGCAGCTCCCGCAAACTCTGGCTCACTGGACACACACCTCAGGACCACCACCCAGATTCATATCCAGGCACATTATAGCAAGAGCAATTCCTTTCTGAATGCTTACTTGCCTCCCCCCACCCCCACCCCTATGATATGCAGGCCAGGAGCTCTGAAGCAACTATGTGGAGTAGACTGCAGGGTCACCACACCTCTGCCACTTCTAGCTCCAGGGGCAGGGGCTGGACCTGCTCCTCCATCGCCCCCCTCCCACCTCCCATTTCCAACAGAGTTCTACACTGATCTCTCACTTTTTCTTTGGCATTTATGGGTTGATAATTCTGGATACCACAACAAGTCCTGGTGATCCACTCTCTAGAAGTCCACTGTAGCTGCTGGTTGGGGCTGCCCTGGGGCTAAAGCAGTGGGCTCACGTAGGGCTGGGCTTGGCTCCCAGCATGCTGTGATGGACCCTTCACGTCAATCTGCTGGGCTGCCTTCAGAGGGAGATTTGTTTCTCTCTATCACTGTGGGTTCTCTCACTCTAAAATATTTTTAGAGTCACATTTTATAGGTATTTGAGGTGGTTATGGGGGGAGCTCATGGAGTTTTCCTGCTTCTATGCTGCCATCTTGACTCCACCCCCATCATGATCAATTTATCCCATTCTGCCTCTTCTGTCCTCTTCTCTCCAAGCAATACTTTTTTACTCATTTTTTTTTTTATCATCACAGCAAACTCAACTTATACCCATATCCTCTGTGTAGGTATGCTTCTTCTAACTTCTCTAATAGAGATATAGTTCTTGAGTTATATATATATATATATATATATATATATGTATATATATATATATCATCTTTTTACATATAGATGTAAACGGTTTAACTTTATTGAATAAGGTTTTTTTTTTCCTTTCCTATTTATCTTTTAATGCTTCTGTTGAGTATTGCCTTTGAAGATCAAATTTTCTGGTCTTTGCATCAAGAAAGTATGAAAGTAACCTATTTCATTGAATATCCATGTTTTCCTCTTAAAGATTATGTTAAATTTTGCTTCATAGTTGATTCTTGGTTGTAATCTAAGTTCTTTTGCTTTCCAGAATATCATATTCCAATCCTTTAAATCCTTTATTGTAGAAGTTGCTAAATTCTGTGCAATCCTGACTGTAGCTCCTTCATATTTGAATTGTTTCTTTCTGGATGCTTGCAGTATTTTCTCCTTGATCTCATAATTCTGGAATTTGACTAGAATATTCATTGGAATTTTCATTTTGGGATCTGTTTTAGGAGGTTATCATTGGATTCTTTAAATGAGTGCTTTGCCCTCTATTATTAGGCTATTAGGGCAGTTTTCCTTGATAATTTTTTGAAAGGTTCTGTCCAGGCTCTTTTTTGTTCATGGCTTTCAGGTAAGTCAATAATTCTTAATTTATTTCTTTTGATCTATTTTCTATGTCAGTTGTTTTTCCAATGAGGTGTTTTGCATTTTCTTCAATTTTTTTCATTCTTTTGATTTTGCTTAACTGATTCATGATGTGTCATTAGTCATTAGGTTCCACTTGTGCAATTCTAATTTTTAAGAAATTATTTTCTTCAGTTTGTTTTTGTGCCTTCTATTACTTTTGGCCAATTCTACACTTTAAGGAGTTGTTTTCTTCAGTGGATTTTTGTCCTTCCTTTTCCAAGCTGTTGCCTCTTTCTTCATAATTCTCTTGCATAACTCATTTCTTTTTTTTCCAATTTCTCTTCCACCTCTTTTACTTTATTTTTAAAATGCATTTTGAGTTCTCAGGGGGACTTTTTTTGGTCTTGAGACCAATTCATCTTCCCCTTTGAGGCTTTGCATGTAGGCATTTTGACATTTTTGTCCTTTCTGAGTTTGTCTTTTGATCTTCCCTGTTACCATAGTAGTTTTCTATGGTCAGGGCTCTTTTTTATTTTTTTGCTCATTTTAAATAGTAGAACTTTGATTCTGAGGCACAGGAGGCAATGCTCCTAGCTTCTTGCCTTGGACATCAAGGTTCTGGTCACTTGTTTTCTTTTCCAGGTCCTCTGGGGCTGCTGACTTGCCCACTACCCTAAACTAGGTAACCTAGTCACATCTGTTGTGCCCTGAGTTCTGGGGCTGGCAATTTTCCTGCTGCATTGGGGCTGGAGGTCTCACAGCTGGCCTGCTGTGCCACTGGTCTGCTGAGCCCAAACCACAGGATCTTGGTCACTGATCTGTGATTTGTCTAAGAGTCTCCTGCTGACTTGCCTGGACACTGTTGGTGCTGGGTTGTGCTCTCTTTTTACCCAAGCGAGACAGACCTTTCGTGAAACCCTTTAATGTTGTCTTGGGCTGGAAAATTATTTCACTCTGTCTTTTTGTGAATTCTGTCACTCCAGATTTCTTTTAGAGGTGTTTATTTAACATTGTTTCTGAGGGAAACTGGGGAGAGCTCAGGCAACTTCCTGGTTTCTCTCCACCAACTTTGACAATGGTTGACTTGTTTTTAGTCAATCCATGCTGGTTCCCAGTGATTGTCACTTCCTTTTTAAAAGGAATTACAAGCAATATATTTGATAATTATTTATGTAATTTTGCCAGGTATTGATGTGAAATTTACTAATCTGAAATTTCTAGAATTGACCTTTCTATACTTTAAAAAAATCTGGACATTTATTCGTTTCATTTTTCTGATTTGTTTCAAAGAATCATACTTATTATGATTCTCCCAAAATTGCAAACAATAATTACATGGATTTATTAAAATTTTTTCAGCATCCTGGCATATTATTTAGGTACTTTTGTAACCTTTATATTTTCTTGTTTAATGGCAGTCACACAATACATTAAAAGTTTTTAATGTATTGCTTTTATATTGTCTAACATTTATAACCATCTTTTCCTCCAAGTGAGATTACTACATTTTCAGAAGATTTCTATTCCTTATTACTGTTAAGAAAACAGTATTCCATCTCACAATAATTTCCTTTATTTCATCAGAGTTTTGCTTTCATAACAACTGTAGAATTCAACCAAAGAGATATGAATTAAGGATTATGATTTCAGGTGGAGAATAAAGAGCAAAGACAAAATAAGAAAGCTCTCATTTTGATATAAATGTTCTTAGTGATATAAAAAGAAGGAGGAAATGAATTGCAGGAAACATGACACATACCATATGATGTTCTATGTTTTAATGGAGGTATCAGCAAGTTTTTGTTAAAATAATATAAAACACTTTAGTATCTCACACCTACATCTTACTCGTGTTCAAATAATATTTATTTTCTCTGTGTGCTTTTTTCCAGTGTTAGTGGAAATTATGTACATATATTAAGAGTATTACCTTAAATCTTGTGTATTTTAAATGGCACTATAGTTCTTTACATTTGCATGTATAACTTCTATTAGCCTAAATCAGTAATTTAAAATAAATATAAATCCTGCTACACAAATTCAATCTTATGAAACAAATTGACAAGATAAAGGGAAAATTAAGGCAAATACTCTATCTTGAGAATATATTGTTTTACGAAGAAAAAAAGCATAATGGCAAAAGTCAAATGAAAGCCAATAATCATATAACTGACATTTCCCAGAAAACCAATAATGCTCCTGAAAATGTATTTAGAGTTGCTGCAGTCCATCTGACTGAAGAACTGAGTTTTAAGTTTGCATGAGGGAATGGGATAGGAACATTCTTGTCTGTGGGGCCCACAGTGAAATTATGCATATAAATTTTTCTATTCTAGCTGTATACTCATATATCAAACACTGAAATCACATTTTAGAGAAGGGAAATACTTGCAAGACGCACAGAAGAAGGAGACTCTCAGGAGAATTTAAGGAGATAGAGAAGAGGTCAGCAGGAGAGTAAATGTATGATTCAAAGTGGAATAAAGGGGAATAGAAGCAGAAAACTTTCACACACATAAAAAAGACAAGAGAAAAATATTCTTCACTGCCAGAGCTAGGACTCAGCAAAACTGATAATAACCAAAATTTGATTTCAGTGTCCCATATATACCCTTTTAAGTGACACTTCATCCCCCAGGCACCTGTTAGCTCTTTGCTAACTGCTCCACCCTCTCTGATTATTCTAACTATTCTTCTGCATCATTCTATACAACTACAACCTCTATACGTCATACATAATGTTCTAGTCCACTTACTGTTCCTGTCCTTGTACACACCTCTCTCTCTCTAAAATCAAAACATCTTTTCTGCCCTTGATCATTTTTTTAGAACACATCCATTTTTATGTTATTACCTAATTATAAAATAATAAGATATAAGATTAATCTGTTAATTTTATCTAAGAAAGAGGCTTTAGCTATAGAAATTTCAGGTACTCTTTAAGGCTGGAGGAGCTGATATTCTGAAACAATGAGGTTAATGTTTTATGGGGCTACTGCAAAGGAGAGGCAGATACTTTTTTTCACCACATTCCTATGTCTGATCTTCTGGACTATCCCATATCCCTTCCAATCTATTCCCTTATGGATTGCTGTCTTCTCCATCTAGACATAAGATTAGCCCTGTTCATTGTCAAGGTTACATAAAATATGTCAGGGACCAGAAACAGCTGTTATCATTGTTATCCTCCCTAAAAAGCAAGCCAGATGAAATTTTGGCAGATAGGTGTGTTGGAGGTAGTAAGAAGAGAGAATGTGTGTTTCAATTAGTATCAGACTAGCTAGCTACTGCAAAAGAACTAGTTCAAATTGGTCAGGCTGATGCTGGTTGATAATAGGTCACTTGTACAATGTCACTGAAGGAAAAAGATAGAGGATGGTAACCTCTCTCTCTCCATAGATAGATAGATAAATAAATAGAGAGAGATAATAGATATATGCACATATATCTATCTATATCAATATCTATTTATCTATCTATCCATCTGTCTGTCTGTCGGTCTTGTTACCATTGCAAGATCCCATTGAGGCACAATTCCCTGGTGTGTGTCACCTGATGCTGTATTTGACAATGTCTTCTATTTGGTTTGATATAATAGAACAAAGAAATTTGAGATACTGGAAATATACAGAATATTCAGTGAAGGTGACTGAAATATTAGTGAGAGCCTGGAAAGAAAATACAACATGAGTTAGTAGAAGAGTCTTCCTAGGTCAGACAATTTCAAGTTACTTAAAAATAGATTGAAGAAGAGAATGAATTAAGGGAAATAGAATAGTCTAACATGAGGTAGAGAATCATTAAGAAAAAGAGAACATTTTTTCATTGAAGTACTAAGAATTTATAAGGTAGATTAAGACTGATCTAAAGATGTAGAATTTCCATTTAAAAATGGAATATACCAGAATATATTGGACAATAAGCACAAGATAAAATCTTCCACCACTACTCCCCATTTTCAATCAATTTTAATGTTTCTTGTACAAATCAATGAATCTACAAGTAATTGGAACATTCAGACTTTCAAATGTTAGCTAAGGTGACTCTTTTTGTCAACTGTAACTTGAATGGAAGTGGTAAGCAGGTCTTCAAGATATAGGTATTTGACAGACAGGTTTTTCTCTGCTCTTTTTCCTTTCCTTTCTGGAGCATAGGCTTTGGGGCTCTGTTCTTTCATCTTCTTCTCATTTCTATTAAACTGCATCTTCACTTTCCTTTTTGAGGGGTGAGGATGGGGGGGGGCTCCTGAAGTGTATAGCAGAATGTTTTGGCTTAACCTTCCTATATTTTTCTGTTGGCTGCATATTAAAGGCCCCTCTTGGTCTAGGACAGGAATTGATTGATAATTTATTTCCTTATTCCTTCCAGAAAGGATGTGTGTGTGTGTGTGTGTGTGTGTGTGTGTGTGTGTGTGTGTAATATCTCCAAGGCTGCTGTTAAGGATTAGTTCATAGAAGTAATTTTAATGTATTTTTATGTATCTATTAAGTCAGGAATTTCCTAGGATAGTCCACATATAAGAGAACTCCAATTAAATCTTGAACTATCTCTTTCTCTTGTCTCTGTATGTCTCTGTTTCCTTCTCAGTATCAAGTATTCTATTAGCCATTGCTGAAAATAATCCTTAGTTGGAAATAGTCTTGGCTCTTAACAAATTGGGTGTTCTGTAGCTTATTAGCAGTTTCTGCCAGAAAAAAATGTATTTATAAAATGCATGAATACCTCATTTTCATCTAGTCTCTGTAGCAGATTCTTGGATGAATGAGTATTGTCCCCCCAAGAATCCTTTTGCTCTATTACTCACAATCTATAATTGATGGAGGAAATTGTTAAGTTTCATTAACAGCATGGATTTGATATGAATCAAATTCATGAGAATAATGAGTTTCAATGAAACTTTACACCTTTCTTGAAGTGTATATTGGTTTTACTGGTTTTAAGGAAGACATTTTACTATTTCTATTAGTGACACTTAGCACATATATTTTTTCATTCTTTAATTAACAGTGGAAAAGAAGAGTTCTGGATTTGGAATCAGATTTATTCCTGGGTCTAATATTTACTAGCTACATGACCTTGTAAAAGTCATTTAATCTGAACTTGAGTATACTGATCTTTAATATTCATATAAAATACCTGTAATAATATCTAATAGGGGTGTCGAATATATCAAATAGATATCTGATAAGCTGAAACATACTGCTATGCACTTCAGGAGGCCCTCCCCCCATCCTCACCCCTCAAAAGATCAAATAAGATAATTTATGTAAAACTGTTTTGTAAATCATGAAATATATTTATAATAAACCAGATCAGCAATCATGCCTGAGAGGAGTGGTCACTCATGGTTTGAATTTTATGGAATCATGCATCCTCATCTTCACCTTGGCAATTTTCTAACCTTCCTGTCATGTGGGCACCCTCCCTTTCACTTCTCACTTCTTGTTCTGAGAACTCCAAATCAAAACAACACTACGGTTGCTTCTAGAAATTCCTATTTTTCCACTTACCACTTTTGGGATATCCCATAACTTCCTTACCTAGCTACCACTTTTCTATGTGTGTTGTCTCTCTCATTAGAACATTAACTCCTTGAGGTGGCTAGGTGGTGCAGTGAATAGAGTGCCTGCCCTAGAGTCAGGAGGACCTGAGTTCAAATGCAGCCTCAGACACTTAACACAAAAACTAGCTGTGTGACCTTGGGCAAGTCACTTAACCCCAATTACCCTGCCTCCCCCCCTCCAAAAAAAAAAGAAATTCAATATTTAAGACAGAAAGAGCCCTAATTTGGAACAATAAAACTTAAAAAAAAGAATGTTATCTCCTTGAGGATAGGAAGTGACTCTTTTATTTTTATGTTCTCACTGCATAGTACAGTATTAGATAATAGAATGTGATTGATTAATCTTGTTCATTCATTCCTTTATTCATTATCATCATTGCTGATACAAACAATACTTTGTTTGAAAAGTACAGGTTATACTTATATAAATGTCATATTATTAGTGCCTATATAAAGTAAAGATAATGAAAACAGTATCCTCTAGATATAAAAGAAATAAAAAAATTCAATCATATTGGATTTTGATAGTAGTATGTTGTATGTTGATATCTCAAATAATCCTATATATCATAACAGGTAAAACAAATTATCTTATTGATGCATAGGCAAATATATTTAATTTAAGAGTGGAATATCAAAGTTATTATACAATAAGCTATTATATAATTGTCTTTTTTATAAAAATCTGCAACTGGATATTTTTCGAAATGCTGTAGCTTGTATGATTGATGAAGAGTGAAACAAAGCAAATTTCAGAGTGGAGTGCTTGGGACTCATTTAGAAACCATTAACAACAGGGTCTTTGAAAAGTAATATGATCTAAAATTTTAGATGTTATTCCCTAATGAGTACTGATTATCCTGTATGTTCTCAGCAGGAAGAAACTTTGTTTGCCTTAATTTACATTCTGGATAATACTTTTGAGCAACCTGGCCAAGTAAATAAAAGGTTGACCTTAGGATCAGGAAGATCTGGGTTTGTCTAACTTCTAAGATCCATCCATCCATCCGTCTGTCTGTCTGTCTATCTATCTATCAATCTATCTATCTATCTATCTATCTATCTATCTATCTATCTATCTGTCTGTCTGTCTGTCTGTCTGTCTATGTGTCTATTTGTCTGTCTGTCTATCTATCTATCTGGTTATCTATCTCAGATAGACAGACAGACAGAAAGATAGATAGATAGATAGTAGACAGATAGATAAATATGCTATGTGAATAGGGATGCCACTTAATCATTAAGTGATCAGATAGCTCTCAAAAACTAATGAAAGATGATTTTGACATCTGTATGAGGGGCAAGAATTTTCACATAGGAAGGTCTCAACATTAATGAGACAATGGGTATGGCAAAAATAGCTACAGGTTATGAGAAATAATTTTTTCTTAAGGTTATATACTCATGCCAGATGTATTTTTCTAAACATTATGAATATGATATATGTAATGGGCCATGCTTGACCAATGACAGTTTCTCAAATAGTTTTCTCTTAGCTTGCTTTTCTGATCAAGCTTCAAACCAGTGTCCCATGAACAGAATTGTGCCCATTTCTAAAGAAGTCACATGAAAATATGGTTTCCTCTCTTGTAAAATGAAGAATTTGAACTTAAAGGTCTTCTCTTATTGAGCATCTGTCAGGGCCAGTTCCCCTTTTAAAGAAAATCAAATAACAATTGGAATTTGCTACCATTCCTTTTTCCTTCTGGTAGAGAATTAAGGGAGACTTACTTTGAATTGATAATATACTATTAATTAGGGTTTTTGTCAATACATAGATACTCTTTTGTGTGAGCTTATTTAGCAGTGGAAAGAGTACTATTAATTTCCTCTTTGAAAGAGAGCCACATTTGGTCATTACCGATAAAACAGATAACACAGTTATTTAGGCAAATGACCACAAATATAAAGGATGAAATGGACAAGAGTCAGGATTGTTCAGAGGATACCTCATTGATTGGATTATAGCTATGAGTACTTGAGACCACATTCTTTCCAAAACCACAATCAAGAGATCGTCTTTTAATGTCTACTTCTCATCAAATCAAGAGAAGAATTGGATCAAAGAAAAATGTACCCCCTCTGAAATACTACCAGTGTTAAAGGTCAGGCTTCCTCCTCTTCAGAAAGCTTCATATCTGCTTCTTATTTCCAAGTATTTCATCAATATTCTCCCAGTTAAAAAATGTTCTTCTACCCTACAACCTCTTGATACAAGTCTAGATTTCCAATCGCCTCTATACACTTTTGGTTTAGGTTTAATCCTTCTTTTTGGTGTTTAAGGAATATTTAAGTTCTCCTTCATAACTTGGAAGGCAGAACAGTGTTCTTTAAGTCATTTTACCTTTTATTTCTTACACTATGAGAAATGCTAAATTATTTGGTTTTGGCAAAAATACAAACATTGCATATTCTGAGCTTACTATAGATTTTCCCATGCTCTCCGTACTAGCTGAAACTCTGTCCGCTGTCATTCTTTTCAGTATCTACCCTGAAAATGATGTTGTGGTGTGGGGTTTTCAACTATTACTTTCTTCGCCTTGATGATACTTTGTCATATCCTTAATATCTTTTCAGCTTTTAAGAACTTTGACAGCTACAGGCAATCACCTTTATCTTGTTTTACTAACATCTTACATTGTCCAACCAATTTGTATTATATAATTTATGTATATAATTATATATTATTTACCTAATATATAATTATATACATCATGATATGACTGTATCATTCCTTTTTTTACTTATTTATCTTCCTCACATCACCTTCAGCTATTTTTATATTCTTTCTTTCTTCCATCTTAGTATTATAGAATCTTAGAGATGGAAGGCGCTTTAGAAGAAATATAAAACAACCTTTACCCGAACAAAGATTACCACTACAACAGACCAATGAAAAGTCTTCAAGTCTTACATGGAAAATTCTAGTACCTCCAAAAATAGCCAGTTCCATTCTTGAATAGCTTTCATATTTAGCAAATCTTTCCTTTACATCAAATACAATTTTACCTATTTGCAAGTTGCACCAACCATGGAGCTGATCAAGGAAGTTCTTCAAACAACTTAATGATATTACTGAATGATGAGATTGTTTTGAAAACATTTTCCCATAGAGAGTGTGACTATTCCCACTAATACTTTGTTGAATAGAGAGAAGACTTTTGATTTTCTTTCAGTAGTTGGAGTTACTCCCAAGATAAATTGGTTGGTTTGAAGCCATTCCTTTTCACCCCCTATAGAGGATGAAGAGACTCAACTGTAAACTTTACTATTAAAGTGGCTTGAAGATGGGTTGCTTGTATATATAGCATCAAGGCTGTTCCTCCTACAGAGAGTCTAAGGTCTCAGAGGGTTTCTATTGAGTGAAAGATGGACTCATCAAATGTCAGGTAAGTCAGAGAATTGCTTATTCATCAGTCCCTATTTATATTTCTTCCTTCTGGGAATAGTACAAACCTCAGGGTGGTACCCCTATCCAAGGGGAGACTGTGTGGGACCTTGAAAGAAACAGGGGCAACCCTAAATATCACGATTTATTCATCAACTAGGATTTACCAAAGTTAAGTACCCATTTGGCAGGGGAGTCCAAATCATGAGATGTTTTCAAGTCTGAAAGACTCTAGGAATAAATTAACCAACAGGGGCTTATAGCGAGAGAGAATTATGTTGATTATTTAGGAACAAGTGTTAATCCTTTACTTGTTCTCTGCATGGTATATGGGTTCCTATATGTCCTTTGTGTGTTCTGCCTCATTTAAAATAAATGTATTATTTATTTTTAACATTCTTTTTAAAAAATTGAATTCCAAATTTTATTCCTCCCTTCTACCTCTCTTCCACTCAATAAGAAGGCAAACAAAATGATATAAATTATATGTATGAAATCATGAAAAACATTAGTCATATCACAAAAAAACAAAAAAAAGTAAATCTGTCTTTTTGAGTATATAACTTACACTCAATTCTTTCATTTTTTATACTAAGTGCTTGTATGAGAACAGGGAATTAATTAACTAAGATGCATTGAGGTCTATGTATGAATTATATGCTGAGATTCCTTATAGTAAATTTATGATTTATGGTGGTACCCATCTAAATGAGAGAAAGAGAGAGAGAGAGAGAGAGAGAGAGAGAGAGAGAGAGAGAGAGAGA
>NW_027187348.1:18793020-18841369 GCF_028583685.1 Petaurus breviceps papuanus | reverse complement strand
AGAGAGAGAGAGAGAGAGAGAGAGAGAGAGAGAGAGAGAGAGAGAGAGAGAGAGAGAGAGAGAGAGAGAGAGAGACTGAAATTTTTTTGTCATCCCCAATATTGGACCTGATTCATATAGGGCCAGAGCTTTGTGTTCCTGGGCCGCCAGTTATTTACCCAATGCCCCTAGTTCTGCCTTTTCAGGTCAAAAAGAAAATATAAGCATTTAACTATTTTGACAACCTCTTTCCCACTGCCTCTTGTCCATGTTAATCATCTCCAGTTTCTTCAAATCACACCCATATGGCATGATCTTGAGACCCTTCTTTAGCTATCATGGTTGTTTTCCTCAAGATAGTCTTCAACATATCAATATCCTTCCTAAAACAGTACCCACATCTGCTCATTATACTCCAGAGGTGCTTTGTAAGAGCTGAATAATACTTCCTGATGAAGTTAAAGAATCCATTAGCTTTCTTGGCTGGCCTATGTCACTGTTGAGTCATATTGAGGTTGCAGTCCTCTACAGATCTTGTACCTTTTTCAGATAAACTGAAGAATAGCCAAAATCCCTCCCACCATGCTCATGAAGCTGAATTTTTGTACCATAATGTAAAACTTTGCATGCACACATGTGGAATTTCATCATATTCATTTTGATTCCATGTTGTGGATTATCTTTTTTTGAATGCTGACTGTTAGCTCATATGTCAACTATTTGTTTCAAATTTGTGTCATCTACTCAGTTAACAAGCATACCATCTATGTCCTTATCCAGGTCAGCAATGAACATGTTAAACATCATAGAACCAAGTACAGATCCCCTAGGACAGGGGTAGAGAACCTGTGACCCTGAGGTTACATGTGGCCCTTTGACTGAATCTAAACTTCACAGAACAAATCTCCTTAATAGAAGGATTTATTCGGTAAAACTTGGATTCCTAAAGGCCACACCCAAGGACTTAGAAGCCTACATGTAGCCTCAAGGTCACAGGTTTCTCACTCCTGCCTAAGGACAATTCACTGTAGACTCCCCTCAAATTACCTTTGGACCATTCAGGATTACTCCTTGAATTTGTCCATTTGACCATATTTAATCCCACCTAATTGTTCTGTGGTTTTTTTTTTTTTTTGAGGCTGAATCTCTCCACATTTTCCATAAGCACATTGTTAAATGCTTTCCAAATATCTAGGGAGAGAATATTTATAGTAATCATTCATCTACCAGCCTAGGACTCCAGTAAAATAAAAGAAAAAAAATGAAAATAAAGTGAGTTTATCATTGATCTGTTCTTTATGAAGCTATATGATCTCTTTATGGTTTTTGTTCCTCTTTCTAGATTTTTCTAACTGGTACTGTTATGAGAAGTTATGAGATTTGCTAAGAATTAAAATCAAACTCTGTCACCTACATATTTTCATATGAAACCTTAAACTTCTATTATATAAAGCTTGTTTATTAAAAGCATATGACAAAATTTACATGTTGAATCCAAAGTCATCCTCTTTGCCTATAAATCTCTCTGAACTTCTTTCTATTCTCTTCTGTGAATTAAAAAAACAACAAAACTTTGATATTATTTTCTTTCTTTCTTTCCTTTTGCTATCACTATCACCTCTTCTGATTCCTTCTCCCAGTACCCAAAAGCCCCATCTTGTAAAGAAAATGAATATTCAAGCTAAACAAATCCACATGGTTATCTCTGAAAAAGTCTTATATAGTACCTGTAAGTTCATTACCTTTTAGGAAGAGAGATTACAGATTCCCAGTTTATTTGATTTTCTTAAAATCAATTCATTTTCTCTTTTCTAATCCTCTGGCATCTTTCCAGGTCATCACGATCTTTTTTACTTCTCCTTTTCACCAGGTCCATCCACTCAAATCCTTTAGAGGCCCCTAGATAGTACAATGAATGGAACGCTGGGCCTGGAGTCAATAAGACCTGAGTTCAAATCAGTCCTCAGACATTTATTAACTATTTTGACCCTGGGCAAATCACTTACCCTCTGCCTCAGTTTCCTCAATTGTAAAATGAGGATTATAATAACACCCCCCTTATAAGGTTGTTCTGCAATAAAATGAGATATTTGTAAAGCACTTATCACAGTACTTTGCACACAGTAGCCATTTAATAACTGCTTTTTAATTCCCTTCCCTTCCCCCTTATCCTTTGATATTGGTTCTCCTTTGAGTCCTTCCACTGTTCAAGGCTTCACAAATTTCTCCTTACCAGATAAGAAACTTCCAAAAATGTTTCTTTTCCTTTCAGGTCCTTCCTTTGTTTCTCCCACATGACCCTCTCCTATCAAAACCATAAGTAGAATTATAATTTTTCCATGGCAATAACCAGAGACAAGTTTTACTTCCATAGCCTCACTCAAGCAATTAGAATATAGCACTGCTAATTTGGAGCCAATTTAATTTTTACTGCACTTTGTCACTAAGGACTCAGGTATAGAGGCACAAACATAATTCAGAAAGAGCTCAAAGCTGGCAAGAGGAGGTAAGCTGCATTCTCTCTAGCAACTGTAAAAAATATCATAAAGACTTTAACTTTTTAAGTAACTTGCCCAAGGTTACACAATGAATATGCAGCAGAGCCAACATTTGAAACCAGTCCCTCTGACTCTAGATCCAGCACTGTTTCTATTGTACTCATGCAGATCTAACCTCTCTTTTACTAGACAATTTTAACAGTGTTACACAAAATAGAACCTCTGCTTCAGAAGAGTTAATATAACTTCCAAAATATGAAGGAATCATGTGACTGGTGCTAATAAAAATCAACCTCATTTCTGGATTTTGCCACCCAAAAAGGGAAAACACAACTTCCCTATTTTGGGTATAGCATTTTCTTTAATTGCTTCATATTTCTTTCTTGATGATACTTATTGTGCTACGAAGAAGCCCTTAACTAATTTTCAGAAAGACAATGTTTCCTCTGTTATTAAGAACCTGTCACTGAAAGAAACTTCAGATTCCTGGTTGTATAATGCATTAAATTCACAAAAACAAACAATAAAACTACAACAACCCTAACAAATGGCTTTATATTCAGTATACTTTATGCAAAACTTATCTCTCAAAACCAGTTCTCATCATAATTTGATATGTGGATATTTTCTGGAATATGCTAATGGATCAAATGAGATACATGTGTAAAACACTTATCACAGTGCATGGAACATACAGGTGGTAAAAAATACTTATTTTTCTCCTTCCCAATAAATAATTCATATCCTAGGATAGTACAATTTTTGATCAAGATGTAATAAGATCATTTGATCAATAATTTGATCAAGATCAAAATAAGAATTATTTTTTTAAGGAGAAGGGGAAGCCTACACTTATGATTTCATTATGTAGGGAACACTTTATATGGAAACTCCTTCTACTAGCACAGAACTATAATTAATTAGGATGAAATTTATAGTTTCAGAGAGTCATCTGGAGTTTTGCAAGTATAACTGACTTTCTCATGATCACATAAGTGGTATATCAGAGGCAAGATTTTTTTTTCTCAAAATATTATTTTAGACTCAAACTCCAAAACACAAATACAGAATAGAGAGAAGAAACAAAAGCATATCATAAACTTAAACATTGGAACTTAAATAGAAAGTTAGAAAGAAAAAGAAAGCATGCCACGTGCATAGCAGAACATTAGAGAGAATTCAAAATATGGAACAATTAATTTTCATTTCAAGAAAACCTATATAATAAATAATACACATTGTGTCGAGAATTGTCCATCTTTTCTTTGCTTCCTTGTGAGTTTTCTTTTGTTCTCTGCTGTGCACTTTGTTACTTTATTCTTTTTTCCCCCTTCCCTCAACCCTCCAAAAGGCTACAATAAAGTTTAGATATGTTTCTCCATATGTGTGTGTGTGTGTGTATATAAATATATATATATATATTTATATTTATATATATATATATAAACCTACATAGACATATACTTACCCAAACCCATTCTATTTCTGATCTTTGTTTTTATGTATGTGTATATCTCTTGTTTCCTGTCCCTCCTGCCTCCTCTACTTTACTTTTACCCCCTACCCTGCCCTCCTATACACACCTCCAAGAATCCCTCCCCTATCCTCCCATTCCCTCACCCTCCCCTCTAAAGGTTCCTCCCTCGTCCTCATCCCCCTCCCTATGATCCTACTGTTTTATTTCTTCTGAATTTAGAAGACTTTTATACTCTTCTAAATATCTATGTATTTATTGTTTCCTCTTAAACCCATCCCCAATGAAGGCAGGTTACCAGAACTACCAGCCCTCCTCCCTCATCTAATTCCTCTATCAATTCTTCCTCTTGCACCTCATTTGTATAAAATAATTACTCTTTTAAACTGTTCCTAAATGGCTTTACTTTTCAAATTCATGTCATACTCAGGTTTACCCCAATCTCTTTTATGAATTATCCAATTATTGATGAGAATCTTAGGCATACATTTTACATATTTAAAAAGTAAACACTCCGTCCTTATGGATCTCTTATAATCAATCTTTGTTAATGTGCCTTATATTTCTATTGGTTCTAGTATATCGAATCTTCTATTAAGTTCAAGATTTTTTTAAACTGTCTTTAAAATCTGAGAGTTTATCAAATATCCTTTTTTTTTCATTTAGGATAGAACTTAACTTTGCAGGGTATGTTATTTTTTTGACCAGAGCCCAGTTCTTTTGTTCTTTGATATGTTGTGTTCTGAGACCTGTGGTCCTTTAATGTCTCTGCTGGTAAGTCTTGTGCAAATCTAATGGTGGCACTATCATATTTAAATTCTTCTAATCTTGATACTTTTAATATTTTTTTCCTTGAGCTGGGGGTTTGGGAATTTGACTATGATATTCCTATGAGTTTTCCTCCTATGATCTCTTAAGTAGTGATCAATGGAATTTTTTTCTATTTCTACTTTCCCCCCTTGTTCTAACGCTTCAGGACATTTTTCTTTAAATATTTCTTGTATTATTGTATCAAGATTCTTTTTTTTTTTATTTTAACTTTCAGTTAGTCCAATTATTTTTATAATTTCTCTTCTTGATCAATTCTCAAATCTATTGTTTTTCTTATAAGATGTTTCACTCTTCTATTTTTCATTATTCATATTTTGTTTAATCATTTCTTGATCTCTTATAATTTTACTGGTTTCACTTCACCCAATTCTAATTTTCCTTAAGATTCTGGATCTCCTTTTCTAATGGGTTGAATTTCCTTTTATACCCTTCTTCTTTTTCTTGGATTATTCTTATTTTCTTTTTTAGTTTTTCCTTCATCTCTGTCATTTGATTTTTAAAGTCTTTTTTAAGATCTTCTATGAATTCTTTTTGGGTAGGTGACCATTTGATGTTACTCTTTGGTGATTTCTCTACTTCAATATCCTCCTCTGAAGATGAACCCCAGTCATCTATATTCCCATAATAGTTTTCTATGGTTGGATTCTTTCTCCCTTGCCTGTGCATTTTTTTTTTTTTTGTGGTAATAGCTTAATTATTTGTAATCACCTCTAGCCCTGGGGTATGGGAGATGGTGTCTCTTGCCCCAGATCTTCAGTTCTTCCCTCTAGCCTGAAACCACAATCAAACTGTCAATCGCTAAATGCCCACAGCCAGGGGCTTTCTGCCCCACTGCTTTTACACTCACCAGTTAGGTGCTAGTTCCTTCTCACCCGCCCAACAATCTTCATAGCACAGCTGGGTCTGGTGTTCCTTGTCAGCAAAGGTTCCCTTGATTTTCCCAGTCTCAGACACCCAACTTCCCCCACTATCCCAGGGTCAAAATTTCCTTTATCTGGGACTGGGTCAGCTTCTCAAAACAACTAACTCCAGGGCTTGGTGTTTGTTGTTTAAGAGTCTTGCAGCTTGGGGTTAAAGTGGAGCCTAGCCTGGAGGTGTTTATTCTTCAAGGGACCACACCTTACCCTGAGATTTTTCTTCCAATCTTCTCAAATTGTCTCTGGAGGACTCTAGCTATGCCTTGGTTCTTATTTATCTCCATTCACACTTTGTTTGCCCTAAGACACTATTTTCACTCTTTTTGTGGGGGGAAATCTTGAGAACTTGGAATTTTCTGACCTACAACACCATCTTCCCAGAATCCTTTCAAGAGGGAAGACTTGAACACAGTTCTTCCTGACCCCTAGGATGATCTTCTACCCTCCTGAACATCGCTACAAGTTTATCTTTTTTTTAAAAAATGATTAAATAGCAAATGGCTAGAGCTCAGAGAATCATGAAATTATAGATTTAAAACTAAAATATATCATATATATAGCTACAATTATTCTCTAATTATAATATAGGACTTTAAAGATAATGTAATCCAATATCATTTTACAGATGATGAAACTAAGGATCAAACATCAAAAGTTACATCAAGAGAAACTGATAACTGGGATGACAATTGTTATCTTTACATGCTAATTCAGTGCTTTTTCCAAATGCAGTGGTTGACTCTCCAAATACTGTTGAAATTCCCTTTGAAAGAAATAATAGCTTGCTTACAAATTTTCAACTGCTGATTCATTAACATAGTTTGTATGAATACTAAAAGCACTAGCAAAACAAGTTTGATGGATTACAACAAATCTTAAGAGCAAGCTAATGCAATCTAGCAACTGTCCAAAAATGGATGAAAATTAGTGGCATTCTAGATCTTGAAGTGAAAATTGTTCAAGAAATTTTGAAACTAAAATATCTTGAATTATCTACAAGTGCTATCATAGAAGGCATATCTTGACAATACCATAAAACAGCAGGCAGAATAAATGAGACATTTCAGCAAATTTCTTCCTTGTGCAAATATAGTTGGTACAAACTAAGAAGCAATGCCTGATTTATCCCTATGAAGGACATATCACAGCAGTTTCTTCTATTACTCTTATAGAGTTGTCTGACAACCACTTAAGTTAAAAGATTGCCATTCATTGCTTTATGTATGGAGGAGCAATAACAAAGTGATAGAAGTAGAAAATAGTAATGTTGGGGTGATGCTAGTGGTAAGCATTCTCTTTAACTTAAAGATACTTTTGTGGGAAGCAGGACAGAGTTCTGATGTAACTAAAATATCAAAGTATGCACATGCTCCCCCTTCTATTTCAGTTGTTTTTATGTTAGTAGAAATACTACAGAGCTACAAATAGTTGGATAGGTGGAAGCAGGCTGCTTCCATATTATGAAAAATGACTCATGCCTATGGCATGATATCAAGGAAAGAATGAGAACAGGTAAGTCTGAGGAGAAATGAAGTGTTCTTGGAATAAGAATATCAGACAACAGATGGACAAAGTGAACATAACACAGGTATACTTGAAATGTTGAAAGACATGGGAAAAGATTGCTAGTACTTTGGGGTGGATTTTCTGCTGTTGACTTATTGGAGGATTTGGTTAAACCACATAGTATGTAAAGATACAAAAGGTTTTCAGTACGCATTGATGAGAGGAGCACCCACTAATAGAATTAATTAATGCCAGTCCATTTTTATATAATAAGTATTAATCCACTAATGAAATCACTGCTTAGAGAAAAACAGACAAGGGATAAAATATTTTGTGGAAGAATGAATTAAGTCTGCTGTGCTCAAGAAATTAATAGGGGTTTAGAAAGCCATGCAGCACACATATATGTATACAATATGTAATAATTATAATAACTGCTTACATTTATATAGAACTTCAAGGTTTACAAAATGCTTTATGTTTTTTTTATCTCATTTGGTTCTCATAGCAAACCCATGCAATGACTTTAGAGATATGCAATGTGACATAGTTGAACATCATCCTTAGAATCAAGAGTAACCTGGGTTTGAATTCTGACTTCAGTGCTTATTAGCTGTATAATCATGGATGGTCACATCACTAGGTGGTCTGGGACTTTTCCCTCATAATAAAGACCTTTACAGGATTGTTGTGCGGATCAAAAGAGATAAAGAACATAGAGTACTTTTTAATTAAAAAATATTTTTATTGATTAACTAATTTTAAGTTTTCAACATGCACTTCCATGATATTTTAAGTTGGAATTTTTCTCCCCATCTCTCTCCTTTCCCCAACCCAAGACAGTATGCATTCTGATTACCCTTTTCCCCAATCTGCCCTTCCTTCCATCACCTCCCCCACCTTCTCTTATCCCCCCTCCCCTCTATCTTCTAACAGGGCAAGATAGATGTCCATAATTTATTGCCTGTATATCTTATTTCCCAGTTGCATATAAAAACAATTTTCAACATTCATTTTTAAAACTGAGAAAGCAAGCAATTCAATATAGGTTATACATGTATAGTTATGCAAAACATTTCCATAATAGTCATGTCATGAAAGACTATTTCCCTCCATCCTATCCCTCCCCCCCATTTATTCTATTCTCTCCTTTGACCCTGTCACTCCTCAAAAGTGTTTGCTTCTGACTACTTCCTCCTCAAATATGTCCTCCCCTCTACCATCCTCGCTCTCTTATCCTCTTCCCCCTTACTTTCCTGTAGGGTAAGATAGATTTTCATACCCAGTTGAGTGTGTATGTTATTACCTCCTTAAGTCAAATTTGTTGAGAGTTATAATGTTCACTCATTTACTTTCACCTCCCCCCTCTTCTCGTCCAATGTAAAAGATTTTTCTTGCCTCTTTTAATGTGAGATGATTTACCCCATTCTACCTCTCTCTTTCTCCTTCTACCAGTACACCCCTCTCTCATCCCTTAATTTTTTTTAGATATCATCCCTTCATATTTAACTCACTCTGTGGCCTGTGTGTGTGTATTTATATTTGTACATATTCCCTACAACTACCCTAATAGTGAGAAAAGTCTCATGAGTTATAAACACCATCATTCTATATAGGAATATAAACAGTTCAACTTTAATAAGTCCCTTATGATTTCTCTTTCCTGTTCACCTTTTCATGCTTCTCTTGAGTCTTGTATTTGAAAATCAAATTTTCTATTCAGTTCTGGTCTTTTCATCAAGAATGCTTAAAAATTCTCTATTTCATTGAATATCCACTTTTTCTCCTGAAGTATTTGTATTGGTAAGGGTAATTTGAAGATCTTCCCTTCCCCTTACTATGCCTAAGGGAATTTGGAGATCTTCCCTAACCTCTAATAGGCTGAATGTAATCATGTGGTGCCTGTGGGGGGGAGGAGTTTGCTGAACAGGTGGAGCAGGAAATGAGTCAGAGGAGTTGGTGTGGAGGGAGAGAGAGGTCATAGGCAAGGAGACAGCTAGGATTGTGAATGTTTGTTTGTGGAAATCTCTGAGCAGTGAGAAGGCTTTAGAATGGTGTTGATTCCTGCAGTAGTAAGTTGTATTAGCTTCTTTGTTGCTATGATGGATTTGGTATTCTGGTGTTGGGA
Source organism: Petaurus breviceps papuanus (assembly GCF_028583685.1). NCBI lineage: Eukaryota > Metazoa > Chordata > Mammalia > Diprotodontia > Petauridae > Petaurus > Petaurus breviceps. The sequence goes on along the minus strand of NW_027187348.1, from coordinate 18,832,036 downwards.
TTTGGCTTTCTGGCGTCTGAATGAATATTTTGCTTCTATCTTCTATATGGAGAGTTCGTTATATTTTGTGATTCAGAACTATGCTGGAATATTCATAGTTGCCATGGGTACTATGAATATTGCCTTGGCGATATAATATTTATACATAGTTTTGCTGGGTAGTGATTCTTACTTGTAATCCTAGTTCCTTTGACCTCCAGAATATCGTATTCTAAGCCCTCTGATCCCTTAATGTAGAAGCTGATAAATCCAGTGTTATCCTGACTGTGTTTCCACAATACTTGAATTGCTTCATTCTGGCCACTTGTAATATTTTCTCCTTGACCTGGGAATTCTGAAATTTGGCTACAATATTCCTAGGAGTTTTCCTTTTAGGATCTCTTTCAGAAGGCAATTTGTGATTTCTTTCAATTTCTAGTTTACCCTCATGTTGTAGAATATCAGGGCAGTTTTCCTTGCTAATTTCTTGAAAGATAATGTCTAAGTTCTTTTTTTGATCATAGCTTTCAAGTAGTCCAGTAATTTTTAAGTTATCTCTCCTGCATCTATTTTCCAGGTCAATTGTTTTTCCAATGAGATATTTCACATTGTCTTCCATTTTTTTTTATTCTTTTGGTTTTGTTTCATAATTTCTTGATTTCTCATAGAGTCCATGCTAATTTTTAAGGAATTATTTTCTTCAGTGAGCTTTTGGACCTCCTTTTCCATTCAGCCAATTCTGCTTTTTAAGGAATTCTTCTCCTCATTTGCTTTTTGGACCTCTTTTGCCACTATTTTTTAAGGTGTTATTTTCTTCTGCTTTTTTTGGGGGGGTGGGTTCCTTTAGCAAGCTGTTGACTCTTTTTTCATGATTTCCTTGCATCACTCTCATTTCTCTTCCTTATTTTTCCTCTACTTCTCTTACTTGATTTTCATAATTCTTTTTGAGCTCTTCCATGGCCTCCAACCAATTCATATTTTTCTTGGAGGCTTTAGGATGTAGGAGCTTTAACTTTGTTTTCTTCTTTTGGTTATATATTTTGATCTTTGTCACTAAAGTAAGATGCTACACTCTGATCTTTTTCTGCTGTTTGATCATTTTCCTAGCCAGTTACTTGACTTTTTAACTCTTTGTTAAGGTAAGACTCTGCTTCCAGCATGATCGTATACTGTGCCAATCTTCAGGAGTTTTGTGCATGTGTTTTCAGAGAAACTTCTAGGGCCCTATAAATTTTCAGTTCTTCTGAAGTGGTTTGATAAAACAAGACTCCTCTTGTCACCTGTGCTCTGGTCTGTGAGTGACCAAAAGTATTCTTTTCTGACTTGCAACCGTGAGGATGATTCCCTCTCCATCACCGCCAGAAGCTCCATCACACTAGTGCTCCTCCTCACCCCAGGACTACCACCCAGGACTTTGAACCAGATCCAAGCACAGGCAAAGCAAGATAATCCTGCCTCAGCACTAGTAAAGAGATTCCTGAAATCCCCCTCTGATCAGCTTCTCAATTTCCCACTCTCTGTGGGCTTAAATTCTGAAAGCAATCACCCCCACTGTTGCTGTTGCCACACCAGTGCTGGGGCCATACCACATTCCTCTTTCACCCAGGTCTGACAGACATTTCCTACTGACCTTCTAAATTGCCTTTGGTGTTTGTGGATTGAGAAATCTGGATATAACTACAGCTGCCTAAGGTAGGGTGGTGCTGGCATGACCAGTGTTAATCTGTACTTCTGTCCCAGCCCAGTTTAAGAGACATTTCATATTGACCTTCCAGCTTGTCTTGGTTTGGAAATTTGTTTCACTCCGCCATTTTGTGGGTTCTGCTGCTCTAGAATTTGTTTAGAATCTTTTTTATAGGTATTTGGAGGGTTTTGGGGGAGAACTCAAGAAAGTTCCTGCTCTTATTCCGCCATCTTGACTCTGCCCTTGTAAATCTTAAAGAGCGATTTAAATGTTAAATATGGTATAATACAGCACTGATAGAAGAGTTTATATGTATATGCACATGTATGTTTACATTGTACAAATAGACATATAATAGGATAAATTTGGGAATGGTTTGTTCAGTGACACAATTATGATGTTTACACACTTGAAAACTTGGTAAAATATCTTTCTGGCTTAGTGATTTTTTTTCTTGCAACAGTCTTCTAATAGGATAAATTATTATATTGCATTAAAACATATGTGATATAATCTTATTCACATAATGTTGGCCTTTAAATGATGGATTTTATAACCATAGCAATGCACAATGGCCATTTACTAAGTGGGGTTGTAGTCTTTATTAATAAAGGCAATACCCACAACAAGAAAATAATGGATTCTTGATATATTGAAGTGAATATATCATGTAAGTTAGATTATTCAAACTTTTCTGAAGAAAACTTATATTAATCAAACTTTTCTGAAGATTCATTTTCCCTTCCGTCAGACTTCACCAGTTTATGTGGTGACATGGAACATAATATCTGATTATTCTTTATAATGATTTGTAAATTAAAACAAATAACATTCCCAAAATTTCACAAACTGAGAAAAAATTGAACCTATCTGACTATCTTCCTTAAGGACAGGGGCATCACCACTTGGATTCTGTCTTCATGAAAGAAGAAAAGAGAAAGTAGAAATGGCACTGAAGAAAATAAAGATGGAGAAAAACAGCTACATTAGAATATAATCGGAAGAAATCTATTCTTCAGAAGGCACATTTTTAAAGACACTGATAGACTTTTTCAAAATATTTGAGTGGAATTTTTTAAATGATTAGAAAAATGAGAGGTATTACTATTTCTTTTTGGGTTTAACTGGTTTATTATTAGTTTCAATATTTTTTTCCACAAGATTTTGAGTTACACATTTTCTCTCCATCTTTCCCCTACCCCCACCCCAAAATAGTGATCCTACTGAATACCCCTTCCCCCAATCTGCTCCCTCTTATATCCTCCCCCATCCCCCTCTGACTTTCTAGTATTGCAAGATGGATTTCTATACCCCAGTGCCAGTCTCATTTCCCAGTTCCATGTAAAAAAATTATATATATATATATATATATATTTATATGTATGTATTTAACATTTGATTTTAAAATTTGATTTCCAGATTCTTTCCCTTCTTCCCTTACCACCCACACCTACTGGGAGGAAAAGCAATTCAATATAGGTTATACATGTGTAGTTAAGCAAAACATTTCCATAATACGTATAATATGAAAGAAAAATTATATTGCCCTCCATCCTATTCCGACCCCACTTTTTCTATTTTCTACCTAGACCCTGTCCTTTTCCAAGTGTGTAATTCTAACTACCCTTCTCCCCAATCTGCCCTCCCTTCTAACATCCTCCTCTAAATTCCTTTCCCTCTACTTCCTTGTAGAGTAAGATACCCAATTTAGTGTGTATGTTATTCCCTCCTTAAGCCAAATTCAATGAGAGTAAGGTTGACCCATTTCCTTTTGCCTTCCTGTTCTTCCCCTCCTTTGTAACAGTTTTCTCTTGATTCTTTTATATGAGATAATTTACCCTATTCTGTCTCTCCCTATCTCCTCTCATTATATTCCTCTCTCACCTCTTAATTTTATTTTTTAACTATTATCCCTTCCTGTTCAATTGATCCTATGCCCTCTGTCTATGTATACCTGTACATATATATATACACACACACTTGCATATGTGCTCATACTCACATATACCCTCATATATATATATATATATATATATATTTGTATACATATATATAATATACACACATTTATATTCCCTTCAACTATCCTCATGATGAGAAAAGTTTCTCAAGTTACAATTATTGTTTTTCCATGTAAGAATGTAAATAGTTCAACTTTGAGAAGTTCCTTATGATTTCTTTTCCCTGTTTACCTTCTCATGCTTCTCTTGCTTCCTGTATTTGAATGCCAAATTTTCTATTCAACTCTGTTTTTTTCATCAAGAATGCTTGAAAGTTCTCTGTTTCGTTGAATAACCATGTTTTCCCTTGAAACATCATACTCAGTTTTGCCGGGTAGGTGATTCTTGGTTTTAATCCTAGCTCCTTTGACCTCTGGAATATCATATTCCAAGCCCTTTGATCCCTTAATGTAGAAGGTGATAGATCTTGTGTTATCCTGATTGTGTTTCTACAATATTAAAATTGTTTCTTCTTGGCTGCTTACAATATTTTCTCCTTGATCTGGGAACTCTGGAACCTGGCTATACTATTCCTAGGAGTTTTCTTTTTGTGATCTTTTTCAAGAGGTGATTGGTAGATTCTTTCAACCTCTATTTTGCCCTCTGGTTTTAAAACATCAGGGCAATTTTCCTTCAGAATTTCTTGAAGGATGGTTTCTAGGTTCTTTTTTTGATCATGGCTTTCAGGTAGCCCAGTAATTTAAAATCATCTCTCTTGGATCTATTTTCAAGGTCAGTGGTTTTTCCAATGAAATATTTCACATTGTCTTCTATTTTTTTTTATTTGTTTGGATGTGTTTTATAGTATCTTGATTTCTCATGAAGTCACTAGCTTTCATTTTGCTCCAATCTAATTTTGAAGAAATTATTCTCTCCAGTGAGTTCAAAAATTCCTTTTTCATCTGGCAAATTCAGCTTTTTAAGGCATTCTTCTCCTCATTGGCTTTTTGGGCCTCTTTTGCCATTTGAGTTAGTCTATTTTTTAAGGTATAATTTTCTTCAGTCATGTTGTTGACTCTCTTTTCATGATTTTCTTGCGTCATTCTCATTCCTGTTCCCAGTTTTCCCGCTACTTCTCTTACTTGATTTTCAAAATCCTTCTTGAGCTTCTCCATGGCATGTAACCAATTCATATTTTTCTTGCTGGCTTTTGATGTAGGAATTCTGACTTCAATGTCTTCCACCTACTCCATGCCTTGATCCTTTGTGTCCCCCAAAAAGGATTCTATTGTCTGTGCTTCCTCTGCTTGCTCATATTGCCGGTCAATTACTTGACTTTTGAGCTCTTTGCCATGGTAGAACTCTGCTTCCAGAGAGGAGAGCTTTGTCCCAAATCACTGGGGTTTTTGCAAATATTGTCAGTGGTCTGAGGAGGGCACCCTCTCTACAGACACCACACTGGCAAACTGGTGTTTCTCACACCAAGACCACTGCCTAAGAAATCAACCCAGAGCCAAGCAGGTCAAAGCAAGAGGGATTATCCTTGGAATGGTCACTTGGTCCCCCTATGATCTGTAGGCCAGAAGCTCCTGAAGTATCCAAGTGGCAGACACTACAACTGTCATGCCTCCTTCACCTCTTGGCCTGGGGGCCAGGGGCTGGACCATTCCCTTCCTTTCCAACAGAGTTCCTGACTGATCTTTTACTTTGTTTTGGCATTTATGGGTTGAAAATTCTGGAAACTGCCACAGCTGCTGGTGATTCAATCCCCTGAAGTCTGCTCTGGCTGCTGCTGCTTCCCTGGCATCAAAACTATATGGCTTATGTGGGACTCAGCTTGGCTCCCAGCATGCTGTGATGGACCCTTCCTGCTAGGCTGCTGGGCTGCCTTCAGTGGGAGATTTGTTTCTCTCTATAACTTTGTGGGTTTTGTAGCTCTAAAATGTGTTTAGAGTCATATTTCATAGGTATGTGAGGTGGTTGTGGGGGGAGGTCACGGAATTTCCTGCTTCTACTCCACCATGTTGGCTCCACTCCTGTTATTACTATTTCTTAAAAAAAAGGATCCAATGGCTATTGATACCTACCAGTTCATACACCTAATTTCTCATTTCTATCAAATCATTACCATAATGATTTACATACATATTAAATATAATGGCAAAATATAAAAAAGGAACAGGAAGACATCTATAACTTATGTATTAGAGCAGACCACCTTTGCATAGGTATATATTTATTCCAAAGATATTGATAATATAAAATTCTGCTCTGTTTATAATTTATTATTGTTTACCATTTATCCTTATTATCTACTTGTTTAAGTGAAATGAAACCTTTAAGTCTCCTGTGACAATGTACATATATATATATATATATATATATCATGATTATGTATATGTTAAGATTATACACAATGCAGACACAAGGATAATTTTGTTTTATGATCTTTTGATTATTAATCTCAAGCAAGACATAAAGTATGAACTGTCTGCTTACGAGAAGTATTTGCCATTGTCTTTGAGAGTGTCACAAATGGAGAAAGGATAACTTATAGAGCTGAAAATTGGACCCAAAATTGGATGGAAGGATGACAGTTGAAGGTCTGGAGGAGGAATATGTATAGTACTACAAAACTCATTAAACTGTTCTATAACAGAAAGAAAAATACTCTTTTGCTGATGCTCTTTGGTTATAAAGCATTGAACACCATTATCTCTGAAAAATCAAAACTGAAGGTCACCCAAAGGGCAGTGGTATGGGATATGTAAATCACTGGTGACTTATGCTAAAGAAATGACATACCATATAACCCCCAGAAAAATGTAAGATCAGAAAATGAAGTGAGCCCAGCACATAATGAGAGTAAGACAGGCATAACAAATAGATAAGTGCAATATTACATTTTTACTCACAAATTGATCAGAAAAAACCCTGGAGAACACCTTCAACCCATTGCAGAAATTATGTAAGGTCATGGAAAAGTATCACACAGGATTAGAAAAAGTAGATGGCTTATAACCTTTACTTGTGTAGAATGTACCTGCACTGATAGGTTCAAGGTTCAAATGAATGATCATGTGAGGGATAAAAATCAGATGGAAGTGTATACATTCAGACACACAAGTCTATTAAAGTATTTGATAAAAAAAATTAAAGTGCATACTACATGCATGCCAGGCACAGATTCCAGGATTCAAATATAAAAGAAGGACCATCCCTACCCTCCAGAAGATTACATTATTCTGGAAAGATATAGCATCCACAGATGAATAACTAAAGGATACATATAAACAAATGTAAAGTGATTTTAGATAGCGATCTTATACCAATTAATAAGTAAATCTAATCTAATAAACATTTATTAGGTGCCTATTATGTGTCATGCACTGTGTTAACCATTGGTGATACAATTAATGAAAAGAAAGACAATTCCTGACCTCAAGGAAGTTACAAAATAACAGAGGGAGTTGACACTGTAAAGGAAGCCGGAAAGCAGGGGGTTGTGGATGCATGACACTATGAAGTACCCAGTACAAAAATTTCTTGTTCCTTAGGGTGGAAACCTGATAGAGAAGCAGATGAGAAGTGAAGTGGGTCAAGAGTCCAGTTTTTGCCCTCTATAAAGGAAGGTCTTGTAAGGAATTTGATATCCCACCCTCCATCCTCAATCAGAGGGAAAAGGAGGCCAAGTAGGGTAATGTCAATCAAAGCTTGAATGAGCATCAAAGTGATGAGATTAGAAGTGATGAACTTATCTTGAGAGAGGTATGGACAATGTAGAATGAAGGAGCTCTGCCACTGGGAGCAAGGTAACTCAGCTCAACCAAGAGTGTTCTAGATCTCACCTAAGGGGAAACCGTCAAATAGATAAGAACAATGTAGATCATATTGGTATAATATTGTTATGCAAATTGTACATATACATAATATATGTATTTATGTTTGTGTGTGTGTATTCCATACTACATCTTGCTATTTTTGCAGGATCTTTTGAGACAAATGCCCTAAAAAGGAAAAACACTAAAAATCTGTCACCTAGGCAACTTGTACTTTTAAATGAACATCACAGTGTTAAAAAGAGGCTACAGAGATGTGTATAGCTAAGCCTCATTAATTTACTTTTCAAGAAGTCAAGTAAAAAAGAAAAACTTAAGTGGGAAATTGTGATACAAATGCAGCATTTATGGGTAGGTCCACATGGGAAATTTAAGTAGAGTCGAACACTTAGCATTTTCACTCATGTTTGATGGGCATGTGTCAAAATGTGTCATAGCTGGGCATGTGGGTCTGCTGTTTGTCTGTTCAACACTTTTTTCCATTCTCTAGGCATATGGTGAGTGCATGTCATGAGATTTTGGGTGAAGCTTTTCAATCTAATAGGGATTTAGAGAATTTGGAGAGATTTCAGAGGGAGAATCACAAAATGAAGCAATTAAACTCAAGAAGAAATTTTAAATTTGCATTATTAGCCCAGAGAATATGGTACATTAATTATCTTTATACCTATGGCAGTCTGACCTCATAATGACTGCCAATTTTATAGTAATCTAGAGTTGCAGAGTACTTTACCTATATTGTCTAATTTTAATTTTACAACTGTCCTATGAATAGATGGAGTTAGTCCAAGGATAATTATTCTAATTTTATAGAAATTGAAGCAGAGAAATAGAGAGATTAAGTGACTTGTCCAAGAATACATAGTTTGAAAGTGAGCTGGGAATTAAATCTCTCTTTGATAATTATCACACTGACTTTAGCCCAAAGGACATTGACCTCCTGTCCACTAGTCTGCTGAGGAAAGCATAAAATAAGTGAACTTAAGTCATAGCATTTGGAATTTTAGCTAGATATAAGGAATTATAAAAGGAAATAAATAGGGAAGGGACCTTGAGAATATAGAATAGTGAGGGGGTAACCCAAAGGCAGGTTTCTTCCTAACATGACAAATCATAAAATTCAAAAAATTCTTAAATGGAAAAAGAGAAGAAAAAAACTTAGTAAGAGGAAAAGTAAAATCTACCACAATAATTCCTTTAGTCACTCTTCTATAGATAGGCATCTAAATTGTTCTCAGTTCTTTGCTAGTACAAGGAGTTCAACTATACAAATGTTGGTGTATAAGAAGCCTTTCCTTTTTGTAAATGACTGCCTTGGGTTATTTGCCTAACACTGGAATTTCTGGGTGAAAGGATATGGTCATTGTAGTCACTTTGTATAATTCCAAATTGCTGCAGTAAGAATACATTAGTGTTTCTGCCTTTCCACAAGCACTATAACCTTGACCAATTCAGTGTCTTGTCATCTTTGCCAATTTACTGGGTGGGAAATAAAACCTCAAGATTGTTTTAGTTGAATTTCTCTTATTATTAGTGGTTTGGAATACTCTTTTCTATGGTTGTTAACAGTCTGTAACTCTTCTTTAGAAAAAGCAATATTTGTTCATGTTCTTTCACTATCAGTGAATGACTTTCAAATGGTGCAAATATTAATGAATTCATTTCTTCTGTTTGTCAGAATAATCTTAATACAGATTATGGATTTATTTTTGTTCATCTTTCTCTCCACTCAAAAATTGAATAAGACACCTTCTATATTGAAAATTATCAGTCTGTCTACCCAGTTTAGATCATCAATTTTCTAGAACTCTATTATAAGAAAAAAACCCCACTGTATTATAAGAATGTGAAAAAGCGTGAGATTACAAATTCTTGGTTGCTCATGCCAAATGCAGGTCAAATCATTAATATTTTATTTCAAATTTCTAAAATGACATACTTAGGCAATCCAACAGTTGCTGGAATGATTAATCAATCTCTGAAATGCTAAATAAATATCTAAACTAGAAAAGAAAAAGATGTGGTATAGGCATATTTATTACCATATGGAATGTCACTTTACTTCATTTAAGTTTTAAATCCAAATTCTCTGAGCTCTGGCTCATGGACATATATAATGCTAAAATATAATTATCATATCAGCTTTGCAATCACCAACACAAAGAATCATCAAAACACATGTCTCTGTCTGCCTGCCTGGCTTTCTCTCTCCTCTCCCTGGTTGTTCTTATCCTCCAATACCTAATCCCCTAAAACACCTAATAATAAATGCTTTTTGACTGATTGATAATACTTTCTTTAGCATACTGTAATGCCAAGCAAAGGCAACTTCCAAGGTTCAAAATACCAACATAGCAGTTCTCTATTTTATTCAGTGACAAATTACACATGGAGAAAATCAAAATACAGCATTCACCAAGCGTAATTCAATAATTTCCAAGTACTACTGCACCCCTGGGGAGTGCATTCACTTAGTCAATCACAAAGTCCCTCTTCTCAAATGGAGATTAGTTTCCAATCATAAACAAAGTACATTCATTTGGTCAGTCACAGAGCACAAAAAAAGTCAAAAGTTTCTCACCCCTGGATCACAACTGAATTACAATTATCATCAGTTAACCCCAAATGCCTTCTCAACCAGGGCAGTAGAGAGAATAAAGGCCATCTACTCCTGAGCTACAACAAGATTAAGATATCATCATATTGGGGCGGCCAGGTAGCACAGTGAGTAAGAGCACCGGCTCCAGTGTTGAGAAGACCTGGAGATTGAATCCTGGGCTCAGACACTTAGCACCCACCCAGAAACACCTGGCTGTGTAAACTTGAGCAAGTTACTTAACCCCAATTGCTTAGGGGCAGCCAGGTGGCTCAGCGAGTGGGGGCACCGGCTCCAGTGTCGGGATGACCTGGATCAGGTCTGGGCTCGGATGCTCAGCACCACACCCAGAAGTAACTGGCCGTGTAGCCTTGAGCAAGTTACTTAACCCTGATTGCTTAAAAAAAAAAAAGATATCATCATACCATTTAATACCCAAAGAGAGGCCTTTTCTTCATCTTGACCTGAGGCAAGTTCTCAGCAATCCCTGTTTCGGGGGAGACAAAGCTTAACAAGGCCACAAGATACATTGCCAGTGTCCTCATTAATTCATTCTCTGCCTGCAGAACAATCTTAGGAATGCTGAAAACATCAGGAAGACCCTCTTCCGGGATTTCTGTAAACATAAAATTTCTGTAAACATACAAGAAAATCCTTCTTCATGGCTTCTGAACCAACAGCAAGGTTCCAGAACCTCTGCACCAGCAGCACTATTCTTCACCAGCTGACAAATCTGGCAAAACAACACCAAAACAGACAGACAAAATACCAGCATCACAGCCATATCTCCTCAGTCTTTGGCAGCTCCAGGTGGCAGCTCTCAAAAGTCCTGGGCAGGTCAAACTGTCCCTCAGCAATCCTCTCTCTCTCTCTGCCTCCACAATGCTGCTTCCAAAAGTTCTTATGCCTGTCTCTCTCTGCTTGTGCCTCTCTAAGTCCACGGCAACAGCTCCTTCCATTTCAGCCCTCTCTTTTCTTCTCTTTTCATGTCAACAAGTCCATCCCACAAGTGGGATTCACAAGCTCTGGGTTTTAACACTCAACCCAAAAACCAAGCCAATACAGGGGGATCTTTAAATTTCATTACTATTACATATACTTAACAGGCTTGTTATAAGACTAAGAGATATGTTTATATATTCAAAAACTTTAAAGTACTATATACGCTTCAGTTTTTTTTTTTTCCATTCAAGGTGAACTATTCTCAAGTTCCTTTTTTTTCATTTTCCAAAATTTAATTTACAGTAGATATTATTTTCTCATTTTTCAAGTGTAGTTTTTCTTTTATAATTTTTCAAGTCCTTGTTATGTTCTGAAAATGAACATACTTCAGTATCAATGGAATCTATATTTCAATATTAAAAAATATAATGACAATAAACTTGCATTTCATAAAATAAAATAAGAGAGTCTCAGATAAAAGTCCATCTTTTTACCACCAATGTTCAAGTGTACTGTAAGCCTGTGAGCTGCTTAGAATTGTGCTGGGCATACAGTAGGTGCTTAATAAATTGATTGACTGAATCACAAACTATTGTAATCTTTGATGAATTTAAGTTGTGGTTCACTAAGAGGTTAAGAGGAAGTGCATGAGGAGTGTGAGTAGACTGCAACATAGTACCAATTGAAAGTTTCACAAAAATGGTATGACAGACATTAACAATGACTGCACACCTCTCCATTGCCTCCATTACAAGTAAGGGCAATGGGATAACTGATGGACATTCAGCATGTTTCATTGTTTTTTACATAGCGTCAAGAGATCTTAAGGATGACTCCTAGTACATTGGATGGACCATTAATGGAGGATTTATGGGACAACATACTCAAGAGATATATATGGTAGAGAAGAAAAGGATAGTTTACCTGCAATGTTATACAGAATACCCACATTAAGAAGATGGTAATTGTTTAGTATGCATGCATATAGAGAATAGGCTCATACATTTCTACTTCTTATATATTTGCTTAGCACTTGATGATATATTTTTTCTGTCTCTATCAGTATACCATAGAGTATAAGGTACTGGAAAATATATAACATTGTAAACAGATTAAATGTTCACCAAAACCTGCCTGATTCTCCTAGAATAATTGCTCTCCATAGCTAAAACAGGTATTTTCCCCCTTCTGGATTGCATGCTTTTTATATTAAACAACTACAAGTATTGAGCTTACTTGAGCCATATGTACAATGGCCATATTTTTTCAACCTAAAAATCAAGATAAGTGGTATGACTAGTAAACAACCATTTTTGTGAATTTATTTTTTAAATGAAATTATTTACCAAAAAATCCACTTGGAAACAACTTGAAATAGTGACTCTTCTGAAAAATCTGAAATAGAAGGTTGCTACAGATACATGAAAGTGTGTGTGTGTGTATGTGTGTGTGTGTAGGAGAGGGTTAAGAGAACTTGCTTAGGTAATTGTTTCTGTTCTTAAAGAGCATACAATCTAATGATTAACACATATACAACATGAAACTTCAGCAAAATTGCATTTTAAAAGTTGTTGATGAAAGTTTATAGAAAAGCAATCTGCATTTAATATATCAAGGATGAATACATTTAAACTGTTAATTACATCAAGTTGCTATGCTCTGGAGCTGTTCAGACTATTATTAATTGTTTTTTATTGTGTTAAATGTTAGAATCATTAAAATAATTGTTTAAAAAGATGAATGCTAGCAGACTGAATTTGATTCAATTCAATTGAAAAAAATGTTTCCTAAGCATTGACTATGCATAAGATATTATGGTAGCTCATAGAACTTATAACAGTAGGAATAGATGTATGGTCTGGTATACATGGTTTAAATGATTCAAGTTTTCTTGTACTAAGGAAAGTCTAATAGGATTTAGTAGCTATGGAGGTATATGAAAATTATTACTGCAATATCTGAAATTCTTAATAAAATTTCCAGTAATCCTCAGAACTTCTGGGTAGCTAATGCAAATTTAATGAGAAAGACATATTTCACCTTCTGGAATAATTCCAAGCACCAAGAGTTGACACTTTTTAATAATGAATCAACAAGTGGTTGGTAAGTTACCAACAAGGTATTGCAATTACTTCTCTACCTATTTTATGTTCCCTATCAATCACTGGGGGACAATGCTAATTGATTAAAGAAGAAAACTATTCTTTTCTCTTAGAGCTATTGTGTGGTATTTCTTTTTCAATTGGCCTCTGACATACCATTGAATCATCTCTGTGTACTTGTTGCAGAAAACTGTCTAAGGATATCATCTTTTGTCCAGAGCATTAGCAGAGGTAGACAAAACTATAAAACAGGAGGAAGTTAATAAGGTTGTAGTATTGAGTAGTGTGGTCACTAGTACACATAACATTTTCAGTCATAATATTTTAGACAGGGAGAACAATAAACCTCACTGGTATAAAGATGTTTAATGGGGAAAGTTGGGTGAGCAATATCATGGGGTTTGGGAAGGTAAGTGTTTGGCATTTTGATTTCATCTACCATTGGAAGGTGAAGACACTTCCACAAGCGCCTTGTTCCTAAGAGGACAGTTCCTAAGCGTGGACTGTTACTTATCTATTCATACTTCGTTAAGGGTGAGTGCTCTGAAACTTAGCCATGGGAAATAGATTTTTTTTTTCTTACAGTACTCACACAAGTTATTCTCATGGCACAGATTCAATGAAAGAAAAATTCTCCAGTGACTCCAATATCATTTTCCATCTAGAGAGAGTCCAGTCCCTTGAGCTTGTAGCCTGTAGAGAAACCTGTGATGAAAAGTAAGCCCTATTGGAATGTTGGAAGTTCTCTTTCTGGCAACTTCAACTTCCTTTCCTTTCTGAAGAAAGTCAATACCTTTAGGGTCAATTTTTAGGCCAAAATTCTGTACAGTTCCCTGGAGCTGGAAGATAAGAGAACTGCTCTAATTGTTTATGGACTAATGTAAGAACTATATGTTGTTTTGTATTTTGTATGGAATGAAATAAAGACTATCATGTACCTGGCATGCATCATTAACTTGAGGACTTGTATGAAAATTAAGGTCTTTTTACCCACATTGTTGAAGACCTAGACATGCATTTTATTCTGAGATTCCTAGAGAAATCTCTACTGGAGCATACTTGTTTTTTTGTTTGTTTTATTTAAGAAGCACATATGACTGAACTTTTTCAGTTGAAGTACAGTGGGAGTTGTTGGGTCACTTGGTTGTTCAGTAGTTCAGTTGCGTCCAACTCCTTGTTATTGAATAGACCACAGTACACCACAACTTACTATTCTCTACTATCTCTCAGTCTGTCCAAGTTTATGTTCATTGTTTCTATGCCATTAGCTATCCATAACCTCTGCTGTCCTCTTTCCCTTCTGCCTTCAATCTTTCCCACAGCAGGGTCTTTTCCAATGAGTACTATCTTCTCATTATATGGTCAAATATTTAAGCTTCAGGTTTAGTATTCAGCCTTCCAGTAAAGAGCCACTTCCAGGGTAGAAGTCATGGATCACAATGTTACTTATGTGAGAGACCATCAATAATAATGTAGTAAGTAGTAAGCCAGTGAAAGAGAGAGTGAGTAGCAAGTCATCCTCATGAAACAGTGTGCTCTCTAGGGAGAAAGGGACCTTTCCCATTATATTTATATTTGCTTTCTTTTGTATGCCTTTGCTCCAGAAAGGGCAATTAGCAAGGCCATTACCCCTTGTATATATTTCCTATAGTTTCTGTGATGCTTGTACAAAAGTCTTAGAACATAGTATACCAATATAGGATTTCTCTAAATGCTTACACAATGCCATTCCAATCTATTTCTCTAACAGATTATCCTTTCTGTTTACTGTACCCCCTACTCTCTCTAATCTTCAATCTTTCCCTATCTACTGGCTCCTTCTAGGATTTAAAAAACAACAACAAAAAACAACCCACACTCATGTTTCCTACATTTCCTCATTTCATCTGACCATCCCTGTTAGCTATCTTCCTCTATCTCTCCTTCTCTTCTTGCCCAAAGTCTTTATTTTTAATAATGCTTCATTTACACTTTATTTACTTATTTATTTATTTGTTTATTTATTTATTCATTCATTCATTCATTTATTTATTTTTGGCTATTTTGAAAGGGGAAGGTAGTGCAATTGGGGTTAAGTGGCTTGCCCAAGGTCACACGGCTAGTTTTTCTGTTAAGTGTCTGAGGCCACATTTGAACTCAGGTCCTCCTGACTCCAGGGCTGATGCTCTATTCATTGCACCACCTAGCTGCCCCTTTTGCCTAAAGTCTTGGAGAAAACTGCTTTTACTCAGCACTTTCATTTCTTCTCCATTTATTCAGTTCCAAAGCCTCTGCCTCCTGGCTTCAGACTTGGTCATTAAGTAAAACTATTCTTTCCAAAGTTACTGATGATCTAATTGTTAAATCTAATTGATTTTATTTAATTTTCATTTTTCTTAACCTCTCTGCTACCTCTGACACTCTTGATCACTCCTGTCTCCCAACAATTTTTTCATGAAAATGCTCTCTCTTGGTTCTCCACCTATCTCCACTTATCACTTCCCAGTCTCCTTTATTGGATATTTATCCAGGTCATGTCTACTTATTGTACTAGGTATTCCCCAAGTCCCCATCCTTCTCTTCAATTTCTATATTATGTTATTGCTGATCTAATAAGTTGGATTCAATTATCTTTTGTCTCCTGAGTTCCAGTCTAATATTATCAACTTTTGGACAACTTCATCTAGATGTTCCTTAAAAATTTTTAAATCAGCATATCTAAAATGGGACTCATTACCTTTCCTCCAAAACCCTCTGCTCACTTTAACTTATCAATTCCTATTGTGATGAACATTTAATGAAATAGAAGACTTTCAAGCATTCATGGTAAAAAGATCAGAGCTGAATAGAAAATTTGACATTCAAACACAGGACTCAAGGGAAGCATGAAAAGGTAAATGTAAGTGAGAAATCACTAAAAAAAAATTGTTGTTCTGTTGTTTCAGTCATGTCCAACTCTCCATGATCCCCTTTGGGGTTTTCTCAGCAAAGATACTGGAGAGGTTTGTGATTTCCTTCTCCAGCTCATTTTATAGATGAGCAAACTGAGGCAAACATGGTTAAGCGCCCTAGCCAGGGTCACACAGTTTTTAAGTGACTGAAGCCAGTTTTTAATTTAGGAATATAAGTCTTGCCTCCAGGCCTGGTACTTAATTCACTGTACCACCTAGCTGTGCTAAAAGTTGGAAATAATACATATAACCCTCATAATTTTAATATCTTCAGAGGTATTAGAGGGAGTATAATTAAATAGTCTGGATGGGATTCTACTGTGTTTAGATGATCTCAAAAGAAGAATGAAAGGATGGATAAGAGAAATGACCAAGGAGGGATGTGAAGGGAGAGGAATAATGGGGGAAACTGTCATAAATGACATGATCAAGGAAGAATTTAAACAATGGGGAAATCATAAACACTTGAACTTCAGTCTTATTTGTCCTGGCTCAAAAAGGGAAGATTAGCATAACACAATCGGGCACAGAAATTATACTTTTTAAAAGGCAGTGGCAAGAAGCAAAACAGACTCCTGAAGAGAGGACAAGGTTAAAAAAGGGAAGGATACATGTAATAAGATGGAGGAATATACGGGTGGCATTATGAAGTCAATGATAAAATAGAAGTGGATCTCAAAATAGATTAGACACTGGAACTCAACAATATTTTGTTTACAAGAAAACCACTTGAAACAGAAAGATACAAATAAAGTTAAAACAAAGGGCTATAGCAGAATGTATTATGCTTCATCTGGTGTAAAAAAAAAGCCAGGAGTGGCAATCATAATCTCATACAAAGAAAAGGCAAAAACTGATCTAATTAAAATAGATAACTAGGGAAACTTTATACTCAAATTTACCATAGACAATGAACTAATACCAATGCTGAACATATATGCACCAAATGATATAGCCTCTAAATTGTTAAAGGAAAAATTAAATGTTACAGAGGAAATGATAAAAGTATAATAGTAGGGGACCCCAATTTACTACTTTTTGTATTTACATAAATCTATGTATAAAACAAACAAAAATTAGTTAAAGAGATAAACAGAATTTCAGAAAAGTTAAATATCATAGTCTTCTGGACAATATTGAATAAGAATAGAAAAAAGTTACACCTTTTTCTCAATTGTGTATAGTAACTTCATAAAAATTAAAAATCTGTTAGCATATAAAAACCTTGCAAACAAATAAATATTGAAATAATCCACTCATCATCTCCAAAAAGAGATCCTCAAAATGAAAACTCCCTGGAATATTATAGCCAAATTCCAGAGCTCCTAAGCCAAAGAGAAAATATTACAAACAGTCAAAAAGAAACAATTCTAATACTATGGAGTCATAGTCAAGATAGCACAGGTTTTAGCAGTTTCTATGTTAAAGGATTTGAGGGTATGTAATATGATATTCAAGAGGGCAAAAGAGTTAGGATTACAACTAAAAATCATCTACCCAGAAAAGAATTTTGCCATCAAAGACTAAGAGAGAGAACTCCCTGTGGTTGTTGCAGGACAACCTATTTCCTTTTTCCTTATAGAGATAGACAATTGTAAAGCCAAGCACAAGCAGCTCTCCAGAGGACTGCTACTGTGAATAGCTTTAAGATTCTGATCACATGGTATAGTTAACTATTTAATCTGCAGTAAACTAAGGCAAAACATTCACAGAAACCAAAGTACAGCCTTCATAATTATATAACATAACAACTTATCACTAAAGTGGCCACATAGTTTTAAACAAATTATATCATTCAGTAAGTCCTCAATTCAATCGTACTTAAGGAGCAATCCGCCTTAAGGGACACAAAGTCAGCAAAACTGAATATAGCCTTTCAGAGGAAAAAATGGGATATTCAACAAAATGGAGGATTTGAAATTGAGGACCTTCAAGTACTCATGATGAAAAAACAGAGCTGAATATTGACTTTCATATACAAGACTCAAGAGAAGTATAAAAAGGTAAACAGGAAAGGGAAATCATAAGGGAATCAATAAATTTAACATGTTTGCATTACTATGTGGGAAAATTATACTTGTAATTCCTAAAAACATTTGCATTTTTAGGGCACTTGAAAGAGTATACATAGACAGAGGGCACAGGTCTGAGTTGAATATGAAAGGATGATATCTAAAAACATTAAAATTAAGGGGTGAGAAAGAAGAATGAACTGGGAGAAAGGGGAAGGTAGAATGGGTTAAATCATTTGACATAAAGAGGTCCAAAAGATATTTTACAGTGGAGGAGGAGATGGAGGAAATGGGGGTTGGGGTGGACAATGATTAAAACTTATTCTCATTGGAATTGGCTCAAAGAGGTAATAACATACACAATCACTTGCATATAGATACAGAAATCTATCTTACCATACAAGAAAGTAGGAGGGGAAGGGGACAAGGGGTGGAGTGAGGCTGATATCAGGGAGGTAAAAGTCAGAAGCAAAACACTTTTGAGAATGGACAGGATAAAAGGAGAGATTTAATAGGATAAATAGTGGGGAAATAAGATGGTGGAAAATACATAGCAATAATTACTGTGAAAAAAAATTCCAGCAATTTTCTCTGATAAAGACCTAATTTCTCAACTACATAGAAAACCAAGCAAAATATTTAGATATAAGAGCCATTCCTCAATTGATAAATGGTCAAATGTTATGGACAGGCAATTTTCAAACAAAAATAATATAAATTATTATTGATTAGATAAATTCAAATTAAAAGAAATATGAGCTACTTCTACATACTCATAAATTGTCTAATATTAAAGAAAAAGAAAATGATATATGTTGAAGAGGATGTGGGAAAATTAAAACACTAATCACTACTGTTGAAGTTGCATAATGATTTAACCATTCTGGAGAATAATTTGGAACTATGCTCAAATAAAACCACACATACCCTATAACCCAACAATACCATTACTAGGTCTGTATCCCACAGAGATAAAAAACAAAAATATGTACAAAATGTTTATAGCAGCTCTTTTATTGGTGGCAAAGAATTGGAAATTATGGGAATGTCCAACAATTGGGGAATGGCTGAACAAGTTGTGGTATATGATTTTATCATTGAGTTATAAGAAATGATGAGCAGGATGCTTTCAGAAAAATCTATAAAGACTTACATGAACTGATGCAAAGTGAAGTGAGCAAATCCAGGAGAACATTGTACACAGCAACAGCAATACTGTATGATGATTTACTGGGAATAGCTCAGCTATTCTCAGAAATACAATGATCCAAGAAAATTCTCTAAGGACTTATGATGAAGGTTCTTTCTCTAGTGAAAGAACTGGTAGCCTAAATGAAGATCAAATACATTTTTTCTTTAATTTCTGCTGGGCTCTTCCCAGCTCCGGCCTTGTCTTACCTTATACCTGGTCTTCGGACGTCTCCGGCTTCTTGTCTCCAAGAAGAACACCCCCACAGAACACCCAAGGACACGGAGGTTGCCAAGCGAGGCTGCTCTTTATTCAGTTACATCTTAACAGTGTGGCCATCAAAACACAGCAGAGTGGAACCGTGGGACAGAGAGAGCGGGACAGAGAGAAAGAGAGAGAGGGGGAGCCTCCCCTTGCTTTTTCCCTAATATCCTTATCATTCTTCTTACTGTCACATGCCATGTGGGAGCCAATCGTGCACTCTCCCGAGTGCAGGGCAAAGGAGTATGTGTTAAGAGGAGTCCGTGTTGATAAGGCACGTTCAATGCCACGTCGGCCTTTCCCAACCTGGCAAAGTCGGCTCCCACGGCCCTGCGCTCAATGCCATGTCAGCCCTTTCGGCCCAGCAGAGTCGGCCTCCACATCTCCATGCTTCTGCTCCTCAGAGGTCATGTGCACCCCCTCCGGCATCTTGTGACTGCCACAGTGTCTCTCACACCTGTGGCTCCAACAAATTTCCAAAAAAAAAAAATCTTTAAATCAAATGCAAAAAGGCAGAAATGTAAAATATATCTTTTCCCTGACCACAACGAAACAAATTTTATTCAATAAAAATGTATAAATCCCAGAAGTTTAGTCTTTAAGCTATTAAATCTTAAAACTGAACTAAGACTTACAAAATACTCTGCAACTTTTATGTACATAGTTGTTCATTTATTTTATTTTTAATTTATGGAATAAAATAAAGCATTTCCATAACAGTATAATAAAAAAGATGATTGCATATGAAATTACAAATCTATTATTTACAACTTGCTATTTCTTTTAAATATACAACAAAAATTTTCATGTAAATTTTTTTTTTCCTTCCCTCCCTCCTCTGCCCTTGAGATGGCTACCATTATACACACACATGATGAGGGATGACAATAGGTTCAGCAGGAATTCTGATCTTTATCTAAGATCAGAAAGCCTGCAATTCAGTCTGGAAAGAATTCAGCCCAAGCCAACTTGGAGTCAGAGTTGTAAAAGTTTATTGTATGCTTTACAGTGGGCAAGGGTCCTTAAGGGACTTACAAGCTTAAAGAAAACACAGGCATAGCTTTTAAGGAGTTAAGGCTATTCATTGGATGTCAATTATGCTGACCAGATGAGAAGAGGGTGGGATTAGGGAGCAGTTAATGTGGGGCCAGTGTTTAAAGGAACATGCATTTTTAATGTCAACTGTGCATGCGTATTGCCCATAATTTAGTGGGAAATAGCCCATGGCGGGGAGGGGGGCTACCTGGAGGTGTGGTTTTAGGCTTGAAACGTCAATAAGTCAACTAGCGGTCAAGGGCTGATGGAGAAGTGCCCAGTCTGCCACCTATCAGTGTCATGTTTGACAAGATCGATGTCTGGGTACCAAGGCTAATGGAAACTCAGTATGTGGATAATTTCAAGGAGTTAACCTAGAGGTAGGGTATTGAAGGATTCATGGGGGCAGGGGGACACTATACAGGGGGTAGATAATAGTTGCCTAAGCTGGAATGTTTATAGATACTTTTGTGAAGGATTCATAGGTGTAGCTTGTTATTGTTCCAAGCTGAGATAAACAATTCATGAGTTATTGCTGGGCAGAGTTAATGCTTTGAAGCTGGGGTGGGGGGAAGTGTGATTTTACAAACTGGTTTTACAGACTGATGTTACAAATTGGTATTACAAATTGATGTTACAAATATAGATCCCAAGCACCCCATCACACACACACGTGTGTGTGTATATATATATATGTAAAATATTCTATATATACTTGTATTTATTAATTCATTCTCTGATGAGTAGTGTCTTTCTTCATATGGTCTTTATAATTCGTTTGGTTATTTATAATAGTTAAAATCAGTTCTTTATTCAAAGTCATTCTTAAAACAACATTGTTGTTACTTTACACGATTTTCCCTTGATTATTCTCATTTCACTCTTTATTATTTCATGCAAATCTTTCCATGTTTTTCTAAAATCATCAAGCTCATCATTCCTTTTAGTAGAGTAGTATTCCATCATGGTTATATATCAAAACTTGTTCAGTCATTCCTCAAGTGATGGGCATCCTTGTAATTTCAAGTTCTTTGTTATTGCAAAGAGAGCTGCTATAAACATTTTAGAACATATAGGTTGTTTTCTTTTTTCCCTAATTTTCTTTGGAAATAAACCTAGCAGTTATATTGTTGGGTCAAAGGACATATAGGGAGATTAATAACTCTTTCAGCAGAATTCCAGATTATTCTCCAAAATTGTTGGATAAATTCACAATTTTGCCAACAATGAATTAAGGTCCCATTTTTTTCCATATCCCCTCCAACATTTTTTGCTTTCCCCATCAATCATTTTAGTCAATCTGTATGCATTCTGGGAAGATGACTGAGTGGGCCAGAAATTTCCAGGCTCTCCAGATTTCCTCCACAAACTGACAAAATCACCACGAAATAAATGGAGAGCATCAAAAGTAAAAAGGTAAAGCAATTGTCCTCCTAAGACAACTTGAGAGAACCTCAGAAAAGACAAGACCTCCAGGGGCTAAAGTTTGACCTGAGTGAAATATAGACACTTCTAGGTCAGCCCCATTGAATCAACAAACAGTAGGCCCTAGAGCAACTTTGCTAGGAAGCAGAGGCCTCCAGGAATTTCACCTCACTGAAATTTTGTTTCAAGTCCTCAGTAACTTTTACCTCGTTTACTTTACTTCACACACTTTCATCTAGGCAATAGAAGATGGCTGAGTAGGGGAAGATTGAAGGACCCCCACTATTTCTTGAAGCCAGGCCTACTAAGCGGTGCTGACCCAAAGTGATCTTAGGCTGTGGCTGTGGGTGAGGAGGAGTGAACACATGCCAGGTAAGTGTGGTATTGCAGGGAGCAAGACACTTTCCAGACAGTGTGACTGAGGGCCCTCACTATGGTTTAGGGGAGGAGATATCCTCTGTATAGAATTCAGAAAAAAGCAATAAAGAGGACTTGAGGAATAGGGCAACATTATCCACAAGTCAGGATTAAATTGTGATTATAATAATAAGTTGATAAAATAAAATAAAACAAAATGAAAATGAGTAAGCAAAGGAAAAAAGAACCTGATTTACTAATCAGTAGCTACTTTGGTAGATAGATAGCTACTTTGTATAAAAGAAGATCTGGGTTTATATTAAGAGGAAGATAGAGATATTAAAAAAAGTCACTGCTACCCCAAAAAGTAATGTCAAATGTTCAAAAACCCCAGAATAACTTATGGAAGAACTTAAAAAGGAATTGAAAAATCAAATAAGAAAGAGGAAAAACTAAAATAATAAAAGCTATCCAGGAAAATTATGAAAAGAAAATTAACCAATAAGAAAAAAATGGTACAAAATCTTAAGGAACAAAATTACTCCTTGAAAAATAGAATCGGTCAGGTGGAATAGAATGGCATTATAAGATACCAAGAAATAATAAAACTAGAAAAATATGGAAGGATCTGAAATATCTCATTAGAAAAACAACTGATCTAGAGAACAGATCAAGGAGAGGCGATATAGCAATTGTCAGACTACCTGAAAGTTATGATAAAAAAGAATCTGCATTCAATATTAAAATACATATATTAAAGAAAATTGCCCTGAAGTTCTAGAACAAGAAGGTAAAGTAGAAATAGAAACAAACAAAACTACCATTAACCACTTAAAAGAGATAACAGGAGGAAAACTTACAGAAATGTCATAGTCAAGTTTCAAAACACCCAGGTTAAGGACAAAATATTGCAAGCAACAAGAAAAACAAATAATTCTAATACTGTGGGAATACAGTAAGGATTTCACAAGATATAGTAACTTCTATACTACAAGATCATAGGTCTTGGGACATTATATTTCAAAGAGCAAAAGAGCTGGGGTTGCATCTAAGAATGACTTGCCCAGCAAAGTTGAGTACAATCCTGAATGAAAATATGGTCATTTGATGAATTGAAAGACTTTCAGGTGTTTGTAACAAAACAAAATTGATTAGAACTCAATGGAAAATTCAATATAAAAGTTCCATGAGAAATATAAGGAAAAAATTAAAGAATAACTATAAGGCACTCATGAAGGTCAAACTGTTTACTCATTATATTGAACATGTTTATCAGTATTCTTAAAACTGTCATCATTACTAAGGTTCTTGAAAGAATGATTGGAGCTGAGTTGTGTATGGTGGGGTAATTCTAACAAACAAAATTGAGTAGGAAAGGTGAAAAGGAGTAATTTTCTCATAAAATGGTATATTACAGAGAGAGTTAATACAGAGGAGGCAGTTTAGGTGGAGGGCTGGTAATTTTGGAACCATACTTCTCATCTGGGCAGAAGAAGAAACAATGTGTACATCTGGATGGTTGTAGAAGTCTTTTGCACACAACTTATTTAGTGTTCTCTCTCCCATTAGAATGTGAACTTCTTGATGGCAGAGAATTGAAAGTTTTGCCTTTCATTTTACTTCAGCACTTAGCTCAGTACCTGGCATATAATAAATGCTTATTGACTGACAGAGGCTTAGCTTTGTTGTGTGCCTGAATTTATATTGAGAACAATACTTTTCTTTCACTGAATGTCTGTATCAGAGGTAGGAGAGGTCTATTGTAGAGATATAAATATAACCTGAGATTGGAATTCCCAGATAAGGCCCTCACATACAGGAATAGTTTGTAGAGAGGCTTACGTATAATCTTTGGTTTGATTGACCTACATTCCAAATATCTCTATCTGGTTTTGTATAACTGAAATTGCTGTCCATTTTGTTGATCAATTTTTGAGAGAGATTCATACCTTGTAAATATATTATTATCAATCATAATAAAAGCCTGATTTGATTATTTGGGGATGGACTGCATTGTGCTTTCTGAATTCGTTACCCTTTTTGGTGGTTGTCCTTTGTTCTCAAAGAGGACCAAAACGCTCTTATTACGTTGGAGTCAAGATACAGTGTATCCAACTGTGGCTGATTAGACCAATAGAGGTTTCAATAAGCTCTACCACAGATCAGGTGGTAATCTGATAATCCACATGAACATCTGGAAAGGAGATGTCTCTGAATTTGTGCATCTAACATTTCTTTTGAACTACTGAAATTATGCTTCACGCATAGAACACAAAACCTTTTTGAATTAGGCGTGCAAGGTTGGATGATCCTTTGCCAGATTTTCCCTTGTCATGTAATGGATTCCAAAATTCTTCAGGGAGATTGCATCTTTTAATCTCACCCTGAAATTGAATGATTGAACAGTTAACATGTAGGTTAGAACAACCTGGTTCTTCCAACCTTAGTATGTGGTATAGGAAACAGGATACAGCATCTTGACAGCTTCTTCAATTGAATACCTCTAGAAGTAGAAGACTGGGATATCTGAGTGTCCCCAAAGAAAAATGAAAACTAGCAGCCAAATTATTTCCCCAGTGACTATTGAACACTGATCTTGAAGCTTGACACATTCTTCCCCAAACCTCTAGTACCTACCTCACCATTCTGTTGTGAAACTGAGAGATAGTATATGTTAATGTGTTCTGCAAATTTTAAAGCACTATAAAAATAATTTATTTTGTTGTTTGTTTTACTTAATAATTGTCTCAAATTACTTTTATTTTTTTTCTTTTTAACAAACATTATTTACAATAATATTTTCACAGTTTTGGAGACTAAATTTTCTTTGACAGTTTGACAAAAGGAATAGTTTTTCTTGAAAATAACCAAATAGGTATTGTTCTAGTCCTTACTTTTTTCTTGCTAGAGTATTTTCTACATATTTCAATAATATAACTTCATCACTGTGGGTACCACATCTACTGATGTAACTGACACCTTCGCTTTAAGTAAATATATTGTTTTGAGAGATATTTTCATTGAAACATGCATTACTCTGGAGCCAATGAGGTTAAATATTTGTTGAATTTAGCCAGGCTGATCCCTGCAAAACATATTATTCAGGAATGAATGCCATTCTCTTTTCCAAATTCTGTATATTCCTGGGCATATATTCAAACCTTTCTAGCTTGACATAAATAGAACTTGCCCTTCATTGGCATAGCCTTTCGTAACTAAGGATTATCTCCATGCTACAAGGAGACGTCAGGCTGGAAATTCATTGTAAGTGTCTCTCTTTTTCAAATATTATATAAATTGCAAGTTGATATCATTAGGATAGCCAAAATGGAGTCCAAGAGAAGTGATGTGATAATAGCTAAAATAATTTATAGTTGATTTTTAAACTAATCTTAACATGTAAATTAAACATAGCCTTTTTGTTTCCTTCAGTAAATAGCGATAGATATGAGATTGTTCTGTGGCAAAGGGGTTCTTTTCCCTGCCTATCCCCTTCCCCCACAATGAACAAAGGAATGTTCTATCTTTTTTTGGGGGGGGTTGTTTGTTTATTAGCTTTGTGCTCTTTGTGCTTCACTGAGATCATTGAATGCTTACAGTTTTCTTTATGCTGCTCACAATAGTTATTTAAGACATTTGCTATTTGATATATTTTAAAGAGAATCCAAACTCCTAGAGTGCTTTTACTGAATCAACGGCTAATTTTTAGTTTTACAAGACTGTTAAAACCTTGATGAAAGGATCTCAATCTCACCTAAATTTTGCATTCTCTCCGTACAGTATCTAGAATGTCATCATGGTTAATTAATGTTTGATGAATTCAACTGATCACAGTAACTTAACATATATATATGTATATATATATATATATATATATATATATATATATATATAGTGCCACTGGTATACCACCTACAGAAAACCAGAGCTTTCATAGAGAAAACTCCAGAGATTGTGAGCCTGGAATTACACATTGAAGTAGGTAAGTAAAGACTAAGTATATATAATATTCTCTAGAGGATAGGAAACCATGTAGTTATCCCCCCCTCCTTTTCTGTTCAGTCAGATAGATCAATTCTCTTGCTTATAAAATAGAATTTGTACTTTTTATCCCCTACTTGTTTCTTCCATTTGCTTGACATATGAAGCCTTCATCCTCATCATTCTCATCATCATTCTCATCCATCCATCAAGCTTCAATTCCCTTATCAAGTTAATTTTTGGATTAACAACACACATTGATCCACTTTCTCCTTGGAATTACTGTAGCAATTTCTGTACAGATCTATCTGTCCCTTACAACTGAGCATTTGTTGCTTATTGCTGTCAGTTGTAAAACTATCATATTCAACATAAGCATTGAATAATATAAAAGTCAACAGAATGTATAAACACAATAAGATAGGAATTCTTTAAAATATAGTCACAGGACTTTTCCAACATGTATCTCTTTCTTCATTCAGGTAGGGGTACACAGATAACCATCACCATCAGCTGTACTAGTTGGAATGTGCAAAGAAAATAGTGAAGCAGCTTGTAATATAAGGAGCATGAAATAATTTGCTGTAATATAAGGAGCATCAGATAGAATGGGAACCAGGAAGCAAAGTTTATAGGGTTATGAGGATCCCCACAGAGATAATGTTGCATGATGGATGGAGTGCTGGACTTGGAATCAGGGAGATCTGAGTTCAAACCCTGCCTTTGACACTTACTATGGTTTTACAAAACAATCTAGTAGTTTCATCTCTTTGAACCAGTTTTCTAAACTACAAAATGAGTGGTTGGGTGTGTTTTAGTATATGGACTAGACAGTCTCTAATGTTTTTTCTAGCATTAAATATAAAATCTTGTGATCCTTTGAGAAAATATATCAAGGTATTTTGAAGACTATAAAGCACCATGAAAATAAGAGATAAAACCAGGTCTAAAACTTGGGCAGGCTACTGTAAGTTGAGCCTCACTTTTCTCATCTGAAAAATGAAACAGCTTGATGTGTACATATATACATACATACACACACATATATATATATGCATATACATATAATGATTTCTTATAACTCTAAAATTCTATGTTTTCTAATGTTTTTCTTGTGAACAGGGTTCCTGAGAAAGGACAAATGTGAAGAGAGCACTCTTATCCTGGGTGAAGATATTCAATGAAGCAAGCATCAAACATCTATTAAGTGCCTTCTATGTTCCATATACTTTTTCTATGTGCTGGAGATACGCATACAATGAATGAAACATCTCTCCTTATAAGGAGCTTACATTCCAACGGAAGAGACAAGAAAAAGTATGCATAGAATAAATTGAAAGAGAATAAATGAAAATGCAGTCTGGATGTCTCACAGTTCATTTCAGCCAAGGTCTCTGAGTGAGAACAACTGCTGCTTTTTTGCAAGACATAGAATAATAATTTTTTTAAAGGCTTGCATTAATCAGTCACAGCTACCCAGCTATTAGCACATCAATGTCCTAATTAGCTCATGTTCAAAGCTTACTGATGTCTCAATCCTCTCGATGTCTAAATTCCCCAAGTCTCCCAATCACATTGATGGGACTCTGGCCAGAAGCATCCTTCTGGACATCCTGTCAGCATTGCCCTCTACTATAAAACAATTCTAGTTAAAAAAAAAAAAAGTACACAGCTTAGCTGTACTGTGTTGTCTACTGCAAAATCAAAGGGGTAGGCTAAGGGTATACCCCAAGGATACTGAGCCAGAGGGATTTCTTTGTACTTTTGTACTTCTGTGATCCCCATCTCCCCACTACTCTATGAGTATATCAGCCTTCATCAAAACACAGATAAATACTAAATACTTATTCTAAAATTGTCTCAGAATGCATAATTGTCTTCGTAACCTAAGTATATAGTTGTTTTACTCAAGTGAACAGTCATATTCTTGGCTTTGGAATCATGAAAAGAACTATCCCAGACAATATAGGCAATCTGGCCAAAATCACAGCATCACACCAACTACAATGCCAACGCATAATGTCAATGTCTTGCCAACAACACTTCAACATTACATCATATCAACAGCTTGCCAAGGCTTTTTGAAGTGGGGCTCAGGGGAATTTTTTTTTGGAATGGAGGAGACAAGGCAACCTGGGTTAAGTGACTTACCCAAAGTCACACAACTAGTAAGTGTCAAGTGTCTGAGACTAGATTTGGACTCAGGTCCTCCTGACTTCAGGGCTGGTGCTCTATTCACTGCACCACCTAGCTGTCCTTGGGATTCTGTATCTTGCAAGATAGCAGCAGTTGTTTTCACTCAGATACCTTTGAGGCAGGAGGATTCATTTAATATGGGCAGTCCCCATACTAGTCCCCACCTGGCTACTTAATTCTTCACTGGCTATTGTTGCAGCTTAGGAACTGAACCTTAGTGGCCTAGAATGACCAGAAGTTTACATTCTTCTATGGGGATTCAACTCTCTATACATAGGGTGTATAGAAAATTAATGAATATAATTTGGGGTATATAAAGCAAACAATAATCTCACTGACTTGCTATAAGCCCAAAGAAAACCTCTGTAAATCTGGCTTGCTTTATCATCTTGTTGTGAGCCCTGTGTTTTCTTGCACTGAACTACTGAGTCTCCCGAAACAGGGCTGCTGACAACTAGCGAAAATCAGCAAAGATCTTGACATAGGTGGCACTTGAACTGATCCTTTAACGAACTTATTGATTTCCATGAATAATTAATTAAAAAATTCAAGAATCTAATTCAAAAAGTTCTTGAAACAAAAAAATTTGTTTGCCCTAAATCATGAATTAGAGCAACACTGAATCTTGGGTAGGCAAAACATGAATGATAATACTTAGTTATTCTGTTTTTCAGGTTCTCCTTTTAGGCGTACAGACCAAAGGTTTGAATCAGGTGGTTTCATGTAGTATTCAAAAACTCATTCATAGAATAAGTTACACTGCACTTTGGTGATGAAAAGGGCAGAAAATATTTTTGTATAAAAGATTTATGTTAATTATTAAATGGTGTAAGACTTATGGTTGTTAAAGATAATGATTAATAGTTAAAGAACCTTGTTTTAAAATATGCTACTAATATATATGGATGAAGAAACAGCTTTAAGATAAGATTTTGAAAAAAAAAAACCATGGTATATGATAAAAAGATTTAAATCCCTTTGTCTCAGTCTCACTTGTTTTGGAACAGTTTAATGTTTTAAGAAGGCAGGGAAAGATCTTTTATTTATTAGAAACTGGATAAATGAATGTGTAGGAACACAATTTCAAGGTGATATGTCCGTGATGGATACCCATGGTGAATGAAGCCTTCAGAGCTACAAGCCTAATATTCATATATAAGTGACTCTTTTTTCAAAAAACTTAAAAAAAGAAAGAAATAATATAAACACTTGGAAACTGAGGTATGATTTTTTTTAAAAAAAGAACTATTGATTTGATAGGAAAAGTTTTGGGAGTAGTGAATTTATAAATGAAGCATGAATCTGAGAATAAGGAGGCTCTCATTTAATATATAACAACCAGGAAGAAGCAGTGATAGGTAGAAAAACTTGACCTAGGAACTTCAGGAGGAGAATTGAATACATTATAGGGGATTCAAAGTTGATCAGGTTCTAGGAGTTAGAAATAATCAATTCACAATAGACTTCAAGTTAATGATCTTGATTGTTGGGAGGGAGAATTGATTTCTTTGGTTTCAGTGACAACTGTCACCCTTCAATGCCACCACCTCCCTTCTCATTCTAAAAATGAAGAAACTGATGTCCACAAAGGTGAGGTGACTTACTTACAGCCACACAGAGAATTAATGGCCAGTCTGGGAAAGTCTTTCTAACTTTACAGATACGATAAAGTGAAACCTAGGAAAGTGGTAGGATCCCCCTTCCTAGAGATCTTTTCAGCAGAACATAGATGACCAATTGTCATGATGTTGATGGAATTATTGTTCAGTCAAAGGAGGGACTAAGTGAACATTGAGGTCATCTAATATTATGATTCTGAGATTTTTTGATCAAAGTCTTATGGCAGAAAATGGACATTGGCTGAAATTTTAAGGAAGCTAGGGAAGCAATGAGGTGAGCAAGGAGAGAATTCCAGATCTGGGGAATAGTCAGTGAAAATGATGAAACTCGAGAAGCAGGATATGTCTTTTGTAAGGAAAAGCAAGGAGGCCAATATCACTGTATCATACAGTTCATGAAGGGGAGCAAGATGTAAGAAGAGTAAAAAGAGAGGAGGAAGTTAGGTTATGAATGAATCAAAAAATCAAATAGAGGATTTCCTATGTGATCCTCAAGGTATGAGGGAGCCATTGGAGTTTTTTTGAGAGTGAAATGATGTGATCAGAGCAGTGCCTTAACAGGCTCACTTGATACATGAGTGGAGGATGGACTGGATTACAAAGTAAATGTTATTAATAATATCAAACATATTTCTCTCCCAACTCACACTCACACAAGGGCAGAGGCTAGTAGCATACTATGTAAAGATGTAAAAATATGTAAAAATACTATGTATCTCTCTATGTAAAAGGGATATTTTTTAAAGTAAGACACTTTTGATTATCTAACAATATTTTATAGCCTCTGATTCTTAGAACTCTTCATCAAAGACATAATGCATGTATAGTTGTACATAGGACCCTGTAAATTTTATTATGAGTACTTTATTTTCTTAGTTCTTACACCTACTACTGAGCAAAGAGCAAACTGTGACTAGAACCTCCAACAAGACTGATACATACCCATCTCAGGGAGATGGGGATAAGGAAGGTAGGACAGGGATAGTTTACTCCTATGTAGCTGGTGATTGATTAATTCAGGTATAGAGAGAGACAGAGGGTGATTGTTGGCTTTAGGGGTAGTATTAAATGGAACATGAATAATAAAGGCCACAGTCCTAGGAGGTGTTGTAACAGAACAAAAACTATGGATGTAGGGTCTCAGTCATTCCCTTTATTCCAAAAGAGAGGGTGTGTGGGTGGGGAGGGGTATGAGTGTGCATGTGGGTGTGCATGTGCCCCTCAGAGGCTTCTTGGAAGGAGAGAGACAAGATTGATGGACTGATCCTGGCTTTGGTTTAATTATACCTGGGGACTAAAGGAAGAATTCACTAGATGTAATAATACAGGTGATTGCCCTGTAGCCTTAAGACTTATCTTCTAACTTGGAGAGCAACGCTGTCAGTTCCCTGACTAGATTGTAAGCCCCTTTAGAGCAAAGGCCTTATCTTGCCATATAACTATAAGGCAATTCATTATATTTCTTTGCAGTCTTACCACATTTCCTAGGCTTATATATTGTAGATGATTGACAAATATTTGATTGGTTAAGTGATTGATCATAGGAGGCAGACTGCAGAAGTCACTAATTGGCCTTAAAAATGACTGACAACCAAAATGTGGAATTGATGAGCAACAGGGAAAGACAAAATACTTACATTTGACCTTGACTTTTAAAAAGAGCTATTATGGACTGTAATACAGAATTTTAGAAATGGAATGGAATTTAGTGATTATATAGAGTAATTTAATTAGAAATTTACAGATGTGGAAACTAAGTCAAGAGAAATTAAATAAAATGCCTAAGGTCACCCAAATACTTAGTGGGAGATCTACAACTAGACGGTAGGTCACCTTAGGCTTAGTCCCATTCTGCTGAATAAGGCTGGGAAATTTCTTTCATCTCTTCCTTAATATATACTGTTTATTTTGATACAGACATTTTGGTATGTCATTATTTTTGTGGAAATAGGTCCCTGTTACAGGTCACACATGTTATTGATAATCAGTTACTTAAAAATATTTCAGTGAATTTTCATAATTTTACTTTAGATTTTACATCTGTGTAAAATCTTTTAAATGACTTTTCTCTAAAAGTCTTTTCTCTATTTCCTATTTTTTATTTTTATTTTTTAGGATGCTAGAGTTGAAAGGGGAAAATAACAGAAGCATTAAGAATAAATGATGTTATATTAATAGACTCAAAATTGAAGTTGGTCTGTGAAATGAAGTTAGGGCATAGAAGAGAATAAAGAAAAATGGAAGAATAAGAAATTCTAAAAGCCAGACTCATTCTCTAGGCTTTTCCCTATTGTTACTTCTTTAGGATTTAATCACATATCCAGATTCACTTTCATCAGGTGGTTAAGATGTGTTCTGCACTTATGATTCTGACTCTGGTGGGGCGGGGGTGTTGAAGCATATCTTTGATTGCACACCTGGCCTTCTCCAGTTCAAAAGCTACTTGTTATAGCATTTCAGAATATATAGAGTGTATGTAAAGTCGGCAGCTTGATATTTCATTTGCATATCAAAACCTAGAATTTTTTTTTTTCAGTTTATGGTTCATTGATAGCAGTTGTATTGTCTGAGATCACAGATTAGAAAAGAAAGGTCTAGGAATGATTTTGATATTCTGAATTCTTTACATATGTAATAAGAATTTGGAAAGAAGCACAAAATCAGAACTTTGATGTTGCTAAATTTTTAAAATAAACAACAACAAAGCCCTCAAACTAGTAGTTAGATAAGCACTTGATCTTCTATTATCTCTCTGACTCAGTTTCAGCAGGCCAGTATCCTTGGGCTGTGTTTCCTCACACCTTATGGAATGTTATCACTGGAAAGAACCTTAGAAAATCTTCTAGTTCAAATCTCTACTTTTATAGGCTAGGAAACCAGGAGAAATAGAACTTGCCCTAGGTCACACTGTGACTTAGTGGCAGCACTGGGACTAGTGTCTAAACACCTAGCCCAGTAACACTATCACTGACTATGGTTACAGGATTCTTCCAGAAATTTCTCTTTACCACATTCCCTTTTCAGTCTATCTCATTCTGTTCTCTTTACGTTGTATGGAGGCTAAAAAAACAAAAAACAAAAAAATCAAAACAAAACCCACTGGTGAATTCAGTGGAAGCTTAGGTAAAATCTATTATTATAGTGGGGTGCAACAAGCTATCTAGGAATACCAAGAGAAGAGAACTGCTTAGGCTCCTGAAAATCCTCTGTGCCCTGCTCTATGGCACATGAAATCCTATTAGAAAGAAGAGTCTAAACACTGGGACATACTTGTGGTTGAATCAAGATCAATAAATGTTTTAACAGCTGTTCTGCTTAATGGTTCTATGACAGTGGCCTCAGTTCAATTAAATCGAATATTCATTTATTCAGGCATTTATACTATGTGCAAGACACTGGGCTAGGTTCTAAAGATCTAAAGAAAATAAATAAATAAATATATAAAACTTTGTGTTTGTGTATATTAGGACTTAGAACTTTTTTTTTAAACTTACGTAAAAGTATAGTAAAGTACCATGTCAAATGTTTTCAAATTTGTGTTTTGTATAAAGAGATGAGTTTTAAAAATTATTCATCATTTTATCAGTGGCCACATGTAGCCATTTGACATAATATTTTTTGCTATATTTCATATCCCAATATATACTTTAAAAATATTATTCTCTCACACAAATATAGCCAAACAGTATTTTAGCACATTTTTATCTGTAAAATACATCCAGCAATTATAGAAAATATGATGCATGTTGGTGAAGTATTTATAAAGAAGTCCCTGTTTTCACCAAGTCATATGATTGGTTTATTACTAGGAATGTTCTATTAAGACTTTAATCAGATAAAATCTACTGCCCAAGTCCAGTATGAAAGTTTTCTCCAGAATAGTTAATATCATGAGTGCTGTATTTATAAATATTCAACTAAGTTATCTATTTGTAACTGAATGCCCACTTACCAGCTCAGCAAAATCTAAAATTGCATTTTTATTTTTTTATCCCTGTAAAACTGTGACCGCTGCTTCAGCCACCTATTTTATATATACACAATAAAATATGAAAGCTTCATCATGTTCATCAATACCTTTTTATTGAGTATCCACAAAGTGCTGGATGAAGTTCCAGGTGCCTCGTCAGCATCCTTTCAGGCATGAGAGGGAAGATGGTTTTGTATAACATGCTTGCTAGAGTGGGGTAAGCAAAACCCACAAACAGCTGCTAGAGGGTAAAGAAGAATGGCATATGTCACTACATTTTGTATGTTTCTTTTCTAGTCAGCCAGGAGACATGCAGAATAACATCTCTATCCATTTTAGAATAATATCTTATGCTTTCAGATTCCTCACAAATGCCCCTCTAAGATAAGTAATAGGAACATAATTCCTGTTTTTTTTTTCATGTGGAAATAGGGGTACATAAAACTAAAATGATTTGCTCAGAGTCACATGGTAAATGGCAGAACTGAATCCCAAGCTCTTGACTACAGGTCCAATTCTATGTCCCACTATTCAAAAGTAGGATGTAAGAATCTGGTACAACTAAACCATGCACTAGGTGGAGAAAGGTAGCTTTCCTCAAAGGCTTAGGTTTCCTGAGATTTGTCAGGGACATAGGAATAAAGTCAGCACAGGTGGCAGTGACCCTTTATGACCAGTGGAGAGAAAGAAACCCAGCAGAGTGCAGAGGTGAGAGGGAGCACAGGTGTTACTGTGCCTTGGATACTGCCTCCAGAGGCTTCACAGTGCCCTGGTTACTGAGAACAGCTGGGAAAATGAAGGCTGATTGCATTAACCCTTCTGCATAGGCTGCTATAGTCAGGGATATTTAATAAGAAACAGACCGACAGAACATTGCTGGTGTATCTTTGGATGAAGCTGGTTATTACAATTCTGGTGTATGCAGGGAGGTTCTGTGAGAGAAGAGAATAAAGAAGGAAGGTGAAATTCTCAGGCATAGGTGCACATAGGGTTTGGGTCTGGCCTGCTGGCACACAGGGGAAACACTTTCACTGATACTTTCTCTTTCCCTCAAGGCAAATGAAAATGTTCCCTCAGGGTTTACTGGCACTGACCCAGAAATCTGGATTATATCTATGTTGCAATATATGGGGCCCTTTGAAGATACTCTTCTTAGAAGCATTCTTGTGTTTTGGTGATTTCTATTCCTCTAGAAATCTAGTCAAGGGAGCTGTGGCAACTGAGCCTTGAAGTAGTAGGTGTGCCTCTGCTTTCTGTCCGCTGTCTTGGAGTCCACATGTCTATATCTAAGAGAAGGGATCCTAATAAAGCACTTACCCAGAATTAGCAGATGTTGTAATGCTTCATCTCTAAGAAAGCACTCTTTTTTGATGTTCCAAGGGCATTCCTGCACCAATGGTAAAGGTTATGCTATGAGTTGGTAGACCAGGACTTATGGTTAAGTAAGGGCTAAAGGCTATTTCAAGTTCTCCATAATTCGCAGTGGCTCAGGAGGGTGGAAACATTTTGGCTCTGCCAGAAATCTCATTAATATGGGTATTAATTAGGCTCTCAGCTTGAAGGCTCTCTATGACCTAGGGAAAGTAGTGAAAAATGTGCCAGATTCAACAGACCGGCAGGAATGTGGTTGGCACTAGTAAGTGAATTTTGGTACTAGGAAAGCAGATTCATCAAACTAAGGCAAACAAAATTTAGGATAAACCAAAATAGAGACTTGAACTGTGGAGTTCAAATTATTAAAAAAAAAAGAGAAGATATAGAAATAAGACTGGAACTCTACAGCTGGAAGGAACCTAAAAGGCTATCTTATACAATTCTATCATTATGTCAATGAGGAAAATGAGATCTAAGAAAATAAAATGACTTGTCCAAGCTCATATCTGTAGTGGGCATCACAGGGGGAACTTGAACCCAAGTTCTCTGATTCTAATAGCACTGTGCTTTTCAGTATGCCATATTGCATCCTTGGGGTAATAATCACCATTCAAGTGGCTAAAGTAAATTGGCAAAGGAAGGTGCTTCTGTGTGTATTATCTGTCCTTTTCAGGTTCTAACCAATGATACAGCAACCCCATTCCTCTTCAGTATCAAAAAGTGTCAGTATCCTGGTAAGTGTGGTATTTTGACATCTTCCTGATAGGGGCAGCTAGGTGGCTTAGTGGACAAAGTGCCAGTACTGGAGGCAGGAAGATTGATCTTACTGAGTTAAAATCTGGCCTTAGATACTTACTAGCTGTGTGACCTTGGGTAAGTCATTTAACCTTGTTTGGCTCAGTTTCCTGTTCTGTAAAATGAGTTGGAGAAGGAAATGGCAAACCATTCCAGTATCTTTGCCAAAAAACCCTCAAATGTGGCCATGAAGCATCAAATATTAATGAAAACAGCTGAATAACAATTGGTAGATTGGCTGGGGGGCATTCAGTAAGTTTTCAGACAGAGCTAAACTTTAGTTGCCTCCAATACAATAATTGGCTTTTAAAAATTTTTTTAATTGTCAAAGAACTACTTAGAGCCTTTAAAATGTCTTCAATTGGTTTGTGAATTTAATATCTATGAAATATTACCATGAATATTTAATTGAAAGTGCTTTTAAATAGCATAGTCATATGTGGAAATGACTATAACAAGATATCTTCTTCCCTTGTTTGTACAGTAAGAGTTGTCCTGGTGCTAGTGAGAACTGAGTTCCAATATGGCATCAGAAACTTTCTAGATGTGTGATTCTGGACAAGTTACTCAACTTCTGTCTGCCTTGTTTTCTTTATATATAAAAGGGGACAATAATAGCATCTACCTTGTGAGGATAAAATGAGAAAATATGCATAAAGCGCTGTGAAAAAATTTTTGAAGCATGTTTCTCTGATAAAGGCCTCATTTTTCCAACATGTAGAGAAATGAATTAAATTTATAAAATTAAGAGCCATTCCCCAACTAAAAAATGATCAAAAGACATGAGAAGTTTTCAGATGAAGTAATCAAAGCTCTCTATAACCATATGAAAAAAATTGCTCTGACTCACCATTGATTGGAAAAATGCAAATTAAAACAATTCTGAGTACTACCTCATAACTATTAGTGCTAATAGGACAGAAAAGGAAAATGACAAATCATTTGAGGGGATGTGGGAAAAATGAGACTTTGACTCACTGGTGGAGTTGTAAGCTGATTCAATCATTCTGCAGAACACTTTGGAACTATGCCCAAAGGGTTATAAAACCATGCATACCCTTTGACCTGTCAATGCCAATTGGTCTGTATTCTAAAAGAGGTAAAAAAAAACAAAAAAAGAAAAGGACTTATGTAGATATAAAAATATTTATGGCAGTTCTTTCTTGGTGGCAAGGGACTGGAATTTTAGGGGTTGCCCATCAATTGGAGAATGACTGAACATGTTGAATTATGTGATTATGATGTAAAAATATATCATTCTATTAAAAATGATGAGCAAAATGTTCTCAGGAAAACCTGGAAAAATTTACACGAGCTGATTCAAAGTACTGTGTACAAAGAAACAGCAATTTTGTAAGATGATCAGCTGTGAATAACTTAGCTATTCTCAGCAATACAATGATCCAAGACAGCTCTGAAGGACTTATGATGAAAAACGTTATCCATCCCCAGAGAAAGAATTGATTGTGTTGTGAACTGATCCAACCATTCTGGAAAGCAATCTGGAATTATGCCCAAAGGGCTATAATTAATTTCATACCTTTTGACCCAGCAATACCACTTCCAGGGTTGTATCCCAAAGAGATCATAGAAGTGGGAAAAAGACCCATATGTACCAAAATATTTATAGCAGCTCTTTTTGTTGTAGGAAAGAATTGGAAATTAAGGGGGTGCCCATCAATTGGGGAATGGCTGAACAAGTTGTGGTATATGCATGTTATGGAATACTATTGTGCAATAAGAAACAAGGAGCAGATGGACTTCATATTTACCTGGAGAGGCTTATACGAACTGATGCTGAGTGGGAAGAGTAGAGCCAGGAGGAATTTGTACACAATTACAAACACAACCAACTTTGATAAACTGGACTCTTCTCAGAAATCCAGAGTCATAAGTCAATGCCAAAAGACTCATGATGGAGAGAGATGTTTACATCCAGAGAAAGAACTGAGATTGGACCCAGATTGAAGCAAACTATCTGCCCTTTTCCGTTTTCTTGTTTGGTTTTGTTTCCTCTTTCCCATTCTTCATTCCATCTGTTACAATCCTTCTTTATAACCTGACTAATGCCTAATGTGAAAGTATTTGCAGATACTATACTTGATTGTATGCCGCCATGGGGGGAGGGAGAAAAAATTTGAAACTCAAGGAATTGTGGTAATGAATCTTGTAAACTCAAAGTAAACAAATTAATAAAGACCAAAAAAAAAAAAAGAATTGATTGTGTCTGAATACAGGCTGAAACATCCTTTTTTTTTACTTTCTATGTTTTCTTTCACAACATAACTATTATGGAAATATTAAAAAAAAACATCAGAAAAGGATAGGTTGAAGGGATAAGTTTTTGAAAGTGAGGTACTAATTTACCTTTTTTTCTTTCAGGGAATCAAGATCTGGTGCAGGGATTATAGGCACCAAGCATTAGCAGCAGAATAAAAATTAGTATCTCCTAGGGCCAGAGGAATATTACACCTAGACCTATGACAAACAAGCTGATTCTAGAAGGAGTTGATGATCCTACTAGACTCAGACATGATGCCAGCTAAAAATTTACCTTGAGCCAGAAGAATGACTATTTTTGTTTAGAATACTGATTAACTTCAATGTGTATACTTAGGAGAACTTTATTTTTAGCTCTTCACTTCACATTTACTCAAGTTTATTTGTTACCTTCTTTAGTTTCTCAGTTAAATTATTTACTTTTAAAATTTTAGGATTTTTTTTTTCAAGGCAAGGATTAGAGCTATGCTTTGGTCAGTACTGTATAGCTAAGGGAAGCAATATGGGCCC
>NW_027187348.1:18700420-18793010 GCF_028583685.1 Petaurus breviceps papuanus | reverse complement strand
TAGAGAGATTGCAGGAAGTTAAGAGGATAAAAATAGTTAGGGTCAAATTTTAGATGCTAAATCATTCATTCCTATCCATACTATTCACTCACAATAGTTTATCTCTGAGACATCAGTTATCTATGCCCAGAAGTCCATGCATAAGGCTTAAGCTAGTATCACTAGCATAAATATTTCTTAGTGTGAGGAATGGGAATTATAAATACGAGTGTCAAGATGAAACAGTCACCCTCCAAATTAGAAGCTTTCCAATAAAAAATATTTCAGTAATGCCAAATGATATCTCATAAGGTGACTGTCATGGTTTGAGTAGAGGACATAATAAATAAATAACACTCTACATACATGTATATATGTATTCCTAGAATGAAAGTTAATGGAAGACTAAGTTATAATCAGTTAAGAAATTTAAATGTGATAATAGCCAGGGCAAGTCTTGGATCAAATATTCAACATTGAGAAGAGGAATAATAAGGACTTTTCTGTGTCCTGTTAGAAGTATTGAATATGAAATATTTCTGAAGGAGAATCTAGAGGTCTCAGTAATTAAATGTGAAGTGGGAAAAAGTAGAGAAAGATCCAAAATAATATAAAAACTGATAATACTGAGAAGTTAGTAGTGCTGCCAATAAAGATTGGGAAATTGGTATTGGTGGAGATATTTTTTTAGAGGTAGCTGAAGATATAATAAGAAATCGCCATGGGAAATGTTGATATGGTGATTCATCTTACTAAAATGAGTATTTGAAACTTGCAAAATGCTTGGGTTTTCTTTTTTTTTTTGACCTGTGGAAATGTTTCTTTTTATTTTAAGGCAAAGCAATCTGCCAGGCAGGTGAGATGGTTGAGATGATCACAATATAATAGCCAGAAACCTAAGATGCTGTTCTTATTAGTAAATGTTTCTGATTCAACTTCTTGATAAATATTTTAAGTTTTATCCTAGTAACAAATAGATTTTAAAAAGTGTAAAAAGTGGTCTTTGGAGTCCCTTAAATTATGTAGGTGACCCTCCACCCATTATTTATCAAGTTTAAAGGGCTAAAACTTACTTCAAAATCAAATCCATGCATGGTTTTGTTTTCTTTGTTTATGCATTTGTGTAAGTTTGGGGAGCTCAATGGCAACTGACAAAAAAATCAGGAACTCACTTTTGATAGTTGGGCAATTATTTCTCTTCCCTCACTGATAATTTCTTCCTTTCCTCTCTACATCACTGTCTTATGCAGCAACCAGAGACAAGAGAGAAAGAGGTCGATTGGGTATCCAGTGGGATCGCTGTAGACAGAATTACACAACTCTGGACTTTTAGAGTTGGAAAGGAATTTAGAGGTTGTCCAGCCTGGCCTTTATCCTCTGCAGTATCTAGACAAGTGATTAGCATCCCCCTCCTCCTCCTTTAAATACATGAGGATAATCCTGCCTCTGCAAAAAACAATCCATAGTCCTTTAAAATCAATTTATGTCGCTTAAAACTTACATGTGAATGTTAAGCTTTTCAAAGGCAGGGACTGTTTTTATTCTATTGTCTCTATAGTTTTTTAAAAATTTTTTAGTTTACATCATTCATTTCCACAAGATTTTGAGTTACAAGTTTTCTCCCCATTTTTCCCTTATCCACCACACCAAAACAGCTCTCCCACTGCTTGGGTTTTCTTAGGAAGGATAGAGAGAGAAAAGAACAGTGAGTCAAAGACTGATCTTTGGGAAATCTCCCAGACATCCCAGGGAATTTGGACAAGGCAAAAATAAATATATTTTGGACACTAATGAAATAGAATGTGATAGAATCAGCAAAAATAAGCAGAGAAATGCAAGTAAACGTTTAAAAACCCACAGGACATACAGGAAAGAATCTATGATGAACACATTGAGACACATTACAGCTAAACTGCAAAGTTACATAAAAAAGAAAGGCTCCAGATAAAGTGAAAAGATTGCTTAACAACAATTCATTATTGGAATCACATCATGCTTTATAAGGAGAAAAGGGAGGATTATAGTAAAATAAAATATTTACAAAATTTAAAAAAAAGTATAGGCCATGAATCCAATAATATTTATCCATCAAATGACAGCATGCCTTATGAGAAAAAGAGGTGAAAAATTGAGCAGCAAACAGATTTTGAAATGTTTCCAGAGCATCAATGCTTTTTCATGGAAGTTCTCCAACAGCAAACACTGCCCTAAACCCAACCAAAAAGATGAGAATTTAGAACAGACAACATAAAATTTTAAGTGAGATATGGGAATTTTTGGGGTACTGTATTAGCTAATTTCTTAATGCTTTTCGAAGTGTTTCATAGAAATAAAGGATGAAAGGGAACAGGAGAAAATAAATTCCTTCATTTGATGATGGGGACAGCCAAGTTAAAATAACCTGCATTGTTATTAATATAAATGAAATGAATATCATTTATAGTAGTTTAGCTGAAGTTGGGTTAGTAGTCAAAATAAAAAGAATAGGAAAGTTCATATTCCCTTCTGATGGAATGACCAAAGAAAACCTAACAATTACAATGCCAAATAAAAAAAAAATTTTTACCTTCCCACACAGTTCAAGAGCTACAAAAGGTATTTTAAAAATCCCCAGCAATATGATGTGTGGGTGTAGCAGCAAGCACCCCAAGCATCCTCAGGGTTGCTGCCAACACCAGTTCTTGGATCTGCTGCTTTGATAAAGGAAAGCAACTCAAAATGGGTTAACAAGCTTACTTTAATCAGTCACACATATATCGTTTACCTTGTTCAGAGGAAAAAGGTCAGCACCCCGAACTTCAAAGTATACAGGCAGAGTTATCAAGACAGAAACAGATCAAATAGACAGCTTTCCAAACTGTCCAACCATTACATCCATACCAAATCAACATCTGGGTTTTTCAAAGCCGGGGGGCTCTAGACGACAGCTTCCCAGAATCCATATCAAATCACAGAACACTTCTCAAAGTGAGCCCCAAAACAAAGCCTCACATCAGGCAGGGCTCATACAGCCTTCTCCTGGCTCAGAGAATGTAACAACCTTTTGGACCCAGTGGCCAATCAAAAAGTATCTACTGAAAAACAAGCCTCCCACCCCAGGCTCCAGGTGCACTTTAGCCTAGGGGCAGGGAAGATCTTTAAATTTACATTCCCATTACAGTGGGAAATACAACAACAACCATAATAACATCAATAACAGTAATTATGACTAGTGTTTATATGTGCTTTAATGTTTGTAAAATAGATTATTTCACTTGATTGTCACAATAATCTTATGAGGTAGGTGCTCTTTTATCCCCATTTTATAAATTTGGAAAAGAAGGCTGATAGAGGATAAGTGACTCACACAGGGTCACACAGATAATAAATATCTCAAGTGGTATTTGAACTCCGTTCTTCCTGATTCTAAGTTCAACAGTCTATCCACTGTGCCACCTAGTTTCCTCACATATTTAATCCAGAAAGGATTCAAAATTAAAAAAAAAACTTCTAAATTTTACCAATTCATTGAATACAACTTAAGTATTTACTATCTATGTGTACAGGTCACTTTTACTTTCATCTCTGCAGTTTCCTTACCTGCTTGCTCTACACATTTGTGACCACAGTTTCTCAAATATAAAAAAACAAACAATGTTTTAGTAATCATGTCCACAACTGTTTAAGGGATTTGTGATTTATCTCATAGGATTTTAGGGTTAAGGGTGAAAACAGAATTTAGACATAATCTATTTCAAACCTTTCATTTTGCAGATAAAGAAATTGAGACCAAAAGAGATGAAGTGACTTTTCCAAAGTCACACAGGTAGCTTATAGCAGCATTAAGATTTGATTCCAGTAGGCTCTAATTACACTGTTCTTTTCATGACACAGATAATTCCTGCCAGGTAAATTCAACTCAATGAAGGTAGCCAGGACTTTATTACCACCCTCTCACTTTCCTTGGGTTTCAATTTTGTATTAACCATCCTCTTTCTCTCAGGCTGATGGTCACTCTACTTTATATAGAAATTTGTCCAATGTTAATTTGTTCCCTGCAAAATGAACTTTTCAAATGTCAAAGAGAAAAACCACTTGAAACTTCCTCAGGCAGGAACCAGGTAAAATGCATTCCCTTCTCTTCTACTTTCCTCTGATTCAATCACAATGTAAGTGGTCCAGCAAATCTCTTCACAGTCCTATTCTATGAGCTTCTCAGAAAAAGATTTGGGAGGCTTAACCTTGCTAGTGTTCAGGATTTGCAGGTTTTCAGAAAGATGGATTATCAACTTTTAAACTGTATTATCTCACTGAAACACAGACCATCCTTGAGTAAAGGAAGGAAAAGACAAGTATCATTAGCCCTGATTTGCAGATAAGGATATTGGGACAAAGAATTTCACATCTTTAATTTTTCTTTTAAAAGTAACATACTTTATTAGTATTTTTTTTGAATATCACTTACAATTCCCTTAGTGTTCTTTTCACTCCCTCTCTTCCAGAGAGCCATCTTCTATAATAAAACATCTAAAAAACAAAAATGAAAAACAAAGAATGAAAAAAAAATCCACAAAACCTATCAACATATTGAAAAATTAAACCTGCAAATCTGCAAAGGAATAGGGGAACATATCTTCTCATAGCTCTTCTTTGGGACCAAACTTAATATTTATAATTTCACAACATTTAGTTTCAATTGCTTTGTGGTTATTATATTTACATATTTTAAAATATACTTTATTGTTTTATTGCTATCTTTTTATAGTATCATAGTTTCCCTTAGTATTCCTTTCCTCCCCCTGGCAGAGAGTCATCCTTTTTGTCAAATGGTATTTTAAAGATAATTTTAAAAAGGAAAAAAAATGAAGAATGAGCTTCACTGATCAATGTATCAAAAAAATCTGAAAACACAATATATAACATTTGTGGGTCTTCAACCCATGGAAAAGATTTGGGTGGGAATCATACACACATATATATACAAATATATGAATATAAATATATAGATATAAATGCATATATTATAATATTTATAGTCTAATGCTTAAAAATTAGGAAGCCATATATATCGCAAAGCTATGAGTAGGAGATGTACTTAGGGCCAAACAATGGATAGAAGTAATTACATAAGATAAGAGTTGACTCCTATTACTCCCAAGTGAAAAGCTCCTACACACAGGGAAAAAAAAAGAAAAAGGTCACCTGTGATTTAGGGGACAGTCAAATGGTGGAAAAACACCCCCCCAAAAAAAAACCCTATCAACTTTCTTCAGTAAGGGTTTGGTACCCAAGCCCTCAAGGCATCTGTTTGTAAACCAGTTTGGGCTAGGTTCTCCCCAGGGGGTATATCTTCAGTCCTTGCTTTTCCTCATCAAAGTTAGGGGTGACTTGGTTTCCAATGGGGAAACTGGACAGGAGGGGAAGGTGGGAGGGGGGAATCTGATTGAGATGTTTGTTGTTTCTCTAGACAAAATTTCTAAAGCAAGCTGGGTGTCATAAAGCAACTAGCATTCCTTAAATTCTGAGAAGAGAGTAATCAGGTTGCTAGTGATCAGAAGACCAGTCCACTTTCCCAGGCTGCAGACTAATCCCATCAGCTGAAGATTAACCCTGGCCCACCCCCACAATCCAGAATAAAGTAATAGGGAGCAGTTGAAAACTCTTAACCCACCTCCACATTAAAATGTCTGCCAATGGGGATCCCCTTACCTTCCCGAGGAGGTGCAAATGATGTATTGTTAGGCCAATCAGAAGGAAGACGCACCTAGGTTTAAAACACCCTGTAGGCTCTTACACTGACTTCAGTCAGAATGAGAGACACCACTGACCTAACTTATTGATTATTGTTAGACTAATAAAGTGA
This sequence comes from Petaurus breviceps papuanus, assembly GCF_028583685.1. Taxonomy (NCBI): domain Eukaryota; kingdom Metazoa; phylum Chordata; class Mammalia; order Diprotodontia; family Petauridae; genus Petaurus; species Petaurus breviceps. Next base: position 18,787,189 of record NW_027187348.1, on the reverse strand, counting down.
TCATGCTTACATCCCTGGCTGAGGTGCCAGCATGAAGCATTTTACTAACAGTATACATGTAACTTATTAAAATATTATTTGGTATGAATTAAAATGATCTTTTCCTGGAGAAAACTGTACCTCAACATAATTTTTACTCACCACACATCTCTTTTTGTATGATTAGAGGGTTGCAGAACTAGGTTGCGACTTAGAAATTTTATGGAATCCTGAATAAAGAACAAATTTGATTAATACATAGGAGATACCTCAATGGAAGACAGCCTTTAAGGTATCATTTTTCTCTACCAAGTTCAATTCTTTTTTATAATCAAGAAACAAATTAACACAGTAGCATCTTGTATTCTATATAACATTTAGACAATCATGTGGAATATCAAATATGAAAGCTTGCATGTTACTTACCATGACACTCTAGGAAACCCATAATTGAAAAAAACTCATGATCCTGAGTGATTGCATCAGTCTCTTTACTTACCATTAGCCTCTGTCCTTTTAATTGGAGGGTATCCATTATTTTTGAACTTCTCTGACTTTTCCATAATGCCCCCACATCAGGTAAATTCCTCCCCCCAACTTTTCAACTTCTTTGTGCACTGTCTTCCCCATTAGATTTTAAGCTCCTTAAGAACGAGGACTTTTTGAAAATAGTTGTATCCCTAGGGCTTAGAACAAATTTCTAGTGACTGACTACTTATACCCTCTTTTTAGGGTGCTCTCAACACATATGTAAATCATTTTCATAAAATTTGTACACATGGAAAAGTAAATACTGAGCTCAGTAGTAGATATTTTCTAAGTTGTTTTTTTTGGGGGGGGTAGCAATAAGGTCTATGATTTTTTTTACAGGCCTTTACATTTTTCTCATAAGGTTTTGGAAAAAGTTTATATTCATATTCCCTCTGATTGTCATGAGTTTCTCATTGGAGAGTAAGTCAAGTGATTTGAATAAGGCATTTTTCAGCTTATTTTGGTATCCTATTATTGTAAATACTTTATACTGACTGAACTATTGCATAAAATATAGTTGGTATTCATGTCCTTCCCTTTCTCTATATGCCCCCTTAATAATATCTAACATAAATCATAATAGAGATATATTGATAAATATATATTTTCCCTTAATTTTTACATTTCCTATTTTTGCACTGCTTTTGACCTTAACTCTAAGAAGTTGATGATCTGATTGAAAATAATGATCCCAAAATATAATGACTCCAAAACCAGTAATGTTTTATTTCTTACAGTTAAATATAATTAGTTTTGTTTTTGTTCTCTTCTTCAGTGCTTGCCACATGTAATAACTACTTGTTGTTTACTTGGAGATCATGCTTACATCCCTTAAGTTGTATAAGCATGTCTATTTAATTTACAAGTTCATGGCTTCTCTCATTAAGTATTCCTGCCCATATTTTCCAATATTTTTCTTGCTGTCCTCGCCTATTCCCACTTTTACATCAAAGTCAGTAGATTTCACTGTATATGTAGATATATTTTGACTGGCTTATGTTCAATAACTTCAAAGAATTTTCCATTTTTTATCCTTTGAAACAGATGTTAGTGCATGACTTTCATTATTTTCATGGCTGTCTTTTTCAAGTATTTATCGTTAATGCTACAATATAAGATAACAAAATATAAAATGATGTTTCTTGTTGTCTTTGGGTTCAAGATGAAACCAACTCTGCCAACCCTTTTATTTGCCTCTCTAAGAATAATTTGGGAGCCATCCTCCCATTTAAATATAACTTCATTCTTTCTTCTGTTTTGATGTAGACTAAGAATATAAGATTGACATAATTCAGTACATGCAATACTTGTTTCTTGGTCATTAGACTAGAATCACACACTGCTCAGTGCCAACAGTTAGTGTTCATAGATAGCTTTAAAACTATGATTTTTGGCATGCTCTGCCATTCTGCAGAAGGGTGCTTCACAGGTTGGACTGACATTTTGTATTTTTCTTTGATTCATGGGTTTCAATTGCTAAAGAAACATTGCTAGGTCAACCTACTGGTGATGAATCTCCACACATTTAGCTGGGTTAGTTCTCAAGGAGCAGATTTTATTGCCAGTATCATAACACACTCTCTCTCTCTCTCTCTGTCTCTCTCATAGCTATCTATTTTTCATGACTAATGTTGAAATTCAGATAAGGAAACATTTTAATTAAAATGCATTTCTCTTTTCTGTAGGGATATTTTAAAAAAACATAATACTCAGGGTGGCCAGGTGGCACAGTAAGTAAGAGCAACAGCCCCAGAGTCGGGAGACCTGGGATCCAATCTGGGCTCAGATACTTAGCACCACACCCAGAAATAACTGGCCGTGTAACCTTGAGCAAGTTACTTAACCCCAATTGCTTTAAAACAAACAAAAAACAAAAACATAATACTCAAATAGGAAGACAAATATTATAATTGTAATTTTAATGTAATGGTTTATAGGAATAGCTTCATCTCTCAGTGCAAGGAATATAAAGTTTTCATATGTACTTAAATCATGTTAAGTTTGTGAATTCTTGAACAGAACTAGCATAGGGGAGACTTTCTAGGGTACCTATTGGCTCAATCATGTTGAAAGCATCATATAACTTAAAAAGCAATGTATGCATAGGTAGTGGGATAATTATTAAATCAGATAATCATTTTCTGCTTTTATGAATTATGTCTGAACTTTTTCTGCATAGTCCTTCAATAAATATTTTTATTCACTATTTTTAAAAATATTATTTAACATTCTTTTCTTTTTAAATTTTGAATTCCAAATTCTTTCCTACCCCTCCTCTACCCATAGAAAAGGCACACAAATTATAACAATTAAACATGTGGAATCACATAAAATATATTTCCATGTTAGTCATATTCCAAAAAAAGAACAAAATAAGTGAAAAATTATACTTGAATTTGCATTCAGAGTTCAACAGTTTTCTCTTCAGAGATGGATACACCCCCCCCCCTTTTTTTTAACCATCATGAGTCCTTTGGAATTGTCTTGGTTCATTGTATTGAAAAGAATAGCCAAATCTTTCATAGTTGATCATCATTATAACATTGCTGTTACTGTACACAAACTTCAGGTTCTTCTCACTTTGCATCAGTTCCTATAATCTTGCTATTTTTTCCCCTCATTTCTTATAGCACAATAGTACTCTATCACAATCACATACCACACCTTGTTCAGTCATTTTCCAATTGATGTGTATCCACTTAATTTCCAATTCTTTACTGTCACACACACAAAAGAGCTGCTATAAATATTATTTTGTGTGTACATAAATCCTTCCCTTTTTCCTTTGATATTTTTAAGGTAAGGACCTAGTAGTGGTATTGTTGTTTCAAAGGGCACGCATGGTTTTATGGTCCTTTGGACATAGTTCCAAATTGTTCTCCAGAATGTTTGGACCAGTTCACAACTCCCCTGCAATGCATTAGTGTATATTTGCCCTCATCCCCTCTAGCATTTGTCATTTCTGATAGTGTAATGTGGTACTTCAGAGTTGTTTTAATTCACATTTCTCAAATCAATAGTGATTTAAAGTATTTTTCATGTGACTATAGATAGCTCTATTTTTTCCCCCTGAAAACTACTTATTTATATCCTTCAACCATTTATCAGTTAGGGAATGAATATTATTTTATAAAATTGACTCAGTTCCCTCTATATTTGAGAAATGAAACCTGTATCAGAGAAACTTGTATTTTTTATATTACTTCATTTTCTATGGTACTTATTAGCAAAATTTGGTTTTCCTGATTATCCCTTTCAATTAGGTCCAGTTTTACTTTTCCTTTGTTATTGAGCATGATTGCCACCCCTGGCCTCTTTCAGATGAAGCATAATAGATTGTGCCTTTTATTTCACCTCGATGTCTTTCTGTCTGAATTGTATCACTGGTATGCAACATATTGTTGAACTCTGGTTTCCAATTCATTCTGCTATGCAATGATATTTTATGGGTTAGTTCATTCCATTCCCATTCACAGTTATTATCGCTAATTGCACATTTCTTTCCATCCCATTTCTTCAATATTCTTCTCTATCTCACTTTCTTTTTCTCTTGACTCTTTTTGAACCAATTGTAGAGTGAGGTTTAGACATTGCCTACCACACCCCCATTTCCTTTCTACCCTAAAAGCTCTTCCTTATGTAGATTCCTTTGAACTACCTAATAATGGTAAAGTTCTTAGGAGTTACATGTATCATCTTCCTATGAATGAATGAAAACAATTTAACTTTATCAAGTCCCTTATGATTACTCTCATGTGTTTACCTTGTTATGCTTCTATTGAGTCTTGTGTTGAAATGTCAAATTTTCTATTTAGCTCTGGTCTTTTCATCAGGAATGCTTGAAAATTTTACATTTTGTTAAATATCCATTCCCCCCAGAAAGATAATACTCAGTTTTTGCAGGATGTGTTATTCTTTGCTGTAATCATAGTTCCTCACCTTCTGGAATATCATATTCAAGCCCTCTTCAAATTTAATGTGAAACTCCTAAATCTTGCATGATGCTGACCATGGCTTAATAATATTTCAATTGTTTCTTTCTGGATGCTAATGATATTTTCTCCTTGACCTGGGATCTCTGGTATTTGCTTATAATATTGCTGGCAGCTTTCATTTTGGGATTTCTTTTAGGAGGTGACTAGTGGCTTCTTTTGATGTTTGTTTTAACCCCTGTATCTAAGATTTGGAAGCATTTTCCCTCTAGGCTCTTTTTTTATCCTGGATTTCAGGTAGTCCAATAATTCTTAAATTATCTCTCTGTGATCTGTTTTCTAGTTCATTTTTTTTCTGTTGAAATATTTTTCACAATTTCTTCTTTTTTATTGTTTTGATTTTGTTTATTGTTTTGTGATGTCTTATGGAGTCATTAGCTTCCACTTATCTATTTCTAATTTTTAAGGAATTATTTTATTCAATGAGCTTTTGGACTTCTTTTTCCATTTGGGCAATTCTACTTTCTAAGTTGCTAATTTCTTAAGTGTTTTTGTGCTTCTTTTACTAACCCGTTAATTTTCTTTTCATAATATCATTGCATCACTTTCATTTATTTTCTCACTTTTCTCTCTACCTATCTTCTCTATGTCTGTCTGTCTCTTTTAACTTTTCAAGGATTTATTGTTGGCCTTGGGGCTAATTGTCATTTTTCTTTGAGGCTTTGTTTATAGTTGTTTTTCCATTATTGTCTTCTAAATTTATGTCTTGATCTTTCCTGCCATTTGTAGCTTTTTTCTTTGACTTTTTGGTTCTTTTTTGTTTGCTAATCTTTCCAAACTATTTCTTGACTTTGAATTTATGTTAAAATTGGGCTAGGTTGAACTGGGCATGGGGGATTCCAAGGTGGTGTGATCTGAGGACAACTGTAGTCTCTGTTCTCCTGGTTTACATTCTGGTCTTTACCCAAGAAGGGCCCCTGTTCCCTTGCAGCCACCTGTGTAGTGTTCCTCTTAGCCCTGGAATCATGATTAAGTCCCCTGGTCTCCTGCAACCACAAGCTCCATTACTCCCCTCTGCTTTGGAACTGCAACCAGTGCCTGTGCTCCCTTGTGACTGATCATGAGTACTCCTTTCTTTCTTTATTTTTGAATTAAATTTTAAGTTTATTTTTAGTTTACACCATTCATCTCCACAAGACTTTGAATTACAAATTTTGTGCCTATTTTCCCCCTACTCACCACCCCAAAACAGCAATCCCACTGAATATCCCCCCCCCCTCAATCTACTCTCTCCTCTATCTTCCCCCATATCCTCTCCAACTTTCTAGTAGGGTATGGTGGATCTATATGCCCCAGTGCCTGTATATCTTTTTTCCCAGTTGCATGAAAATAATAATAATAATAAATAATAATAATAATTATATATATATATATATATATATATATATGCACATTTGATTTGAAAACTTTGAATTCCACATTCTTTCCCTTACTCCCTCATCACCCACCTTACTGGGAAGATAAGCAATTAAATATAGGCTGTACATGTGTAGCTATGCAAAACATTTCCAAAGTGGATATATCGTGAAATACTGTCTATATTTCACTCCATCCTATCCCACCACCCCACTTTTTCTATTCTCTACTTTGATCCTTTCCCTTTTCAAAAATGTGTACTTCCAACTTCCCTCCCCCCCCAGCCTGCCCTCCCTTCTATTATCCCCCCTCTAATCCCCTTTCCCCCTACTTTCCTATAGGGTGAGATGCCCTATTTAGTGTGTATGTCATTCCCTACCTTAGTCAAATTCAAAGAGAGTAAGGTTGACTCATACCCTTTTGCCTTCCTGTTCTTCCCCTCCATTATAACAGTTTTCCCTTGCCTCTTCTATATGAGATAATTTACCCCATTCTGTCTCTCCCCATCTCCTCTTATATTCCTCTCTCACTTCTTAATTTTACCTTTTAAGTATCTTCCCTTCCTATTTAATCGGTCCTGTGCCCTCTGTCTATGTGTACCTGTACACATATATACACACACTCACATATGTATTCATACATCCATATACCTTCCTATATAAACATATATATGTATGTATACACACAGACACACGTCCACATATATGTATTTATATTTGTATCCCCTTCAATTATTCTCATACTGAGAAAAGCTTCATAAATTACAATGGTCATTTTCCATTATAGGAATGTAAATAGCTCAACTTTGATAAGTTACTTATTATTTCTTTTCCCTGTTTACCTTCTCATGCTTCTCTTGCTTCTTGTAACTGAATGTCAAATTTTTTATTCACTTCTGGTTTTTTCATCAAGAATGCTCGAAAGTCCTCTATTCCACTGAATGACCATATTTTCCCCTGAAACATGATACTCAGTTTTGCTGGGTAGGTAATAATCCCAGCTCCTTTGACCTCCAGAATATCATATTCCAAGCCCTTTGATCCCTCAGTGTAGAAGCTGCCAGATCCTGTTTTATCCTGATAGTGTTTCCGCAATATTCAAATTGTTTCTTCCTGGCTGCTTGTAACATTTTCTCCTTGATCTGGGAACTCTGGAACCTGGCAATAATATTCCTAGGAATTTTCTTTTGGGGATCTTTTTCAGGAGGTGATTGGTGGATTCTTTCAACCTCTATTTTTCCCTCTAGTTCTAAAACATCAGGGCAATTTTTCTTGAAAATTTCTTGAAGGATAGTTTCTAGTTTCATTTTTTGATCATGGATTTCAGGAAGTCCAATAATTTTTAAATGATCTCTCCTGGATCTATTTTCAAGGTCAGTGGTTTTTCCAATGAGATATTTCACATTGCCTTCTATTTTTTCATTTGTTTTAATCTGTTTAATAGTATCTTGATTTCTCATGAAGTCACTAGCTTCCATTTCCTCCAGTCTAATGCTGAAGGAATGATTCTCTTCAGTGAGCTTTTGAGATTCTTTTTCCATCTGGCAAACTGGAGTTTTTAAGGCATTCTTCTCCTCATTGCCTTTTTGAGCCTCTTTTCCACTTGAGTTAGTCTATTTTTAAGGTGTTATTTTCTTCAGTCAGGTGGTTGACTTTCATTTCATAATTTTCTTGCCTCATTTTCATTTCTCTTCCCAATTTTTCCTCCACTTCTCTTATTTGGTTTTCAAAATCTGTCATAAGGTCTGCTATGGCCTGTAACCAGCTCATCTTTTTCTTGGAAGCTTTTGGTCCAGGAGTTCTGACTTCATTTTCTTCATATTGTTCCTTGTTTAATCCATTTTGTCCCCAAAATAGGAGTGTAAAGTTGGATTGCTGTGCTTGCTTTGCTTCTTTTGCTTGCTCATGCTTTCACCCAATTACTTGACTTTTGAGCTTTTTGCCACAGTAGTACTCTAATACCAGAGAGGGGATCTTTGTCCCAAATTGCTGGGGCTTTCTCAGCTGCTGGATCTATTAGTTGGGTGCCCTCTCTGAAGCCTCCACTGACTCTGGCAAACTATTCACACACCCCAGGACAGTGATCCAGATCCAAGCAGGTTACAGCAAGAGAGATTACCCCTCAGACTGGTTACTTGGTCTCCCTACAATCTGCGGGCCAGGAGCTCTGAAGCAGCCATGTGGTGGCAGCGGCATGGCCGCTGTGCCTCAGCCACTTGTCACCCTGGGGGCAAAGGCCAAAATGCACTCCCAGACTCCTGGTCCCCAATATCCACACTGCACTAATTTCTCTCTGTCATTTTGTGGGTTCTGGAGCTCCAAAGTTTGTTTAGAGTCATTTTTTACATGAATTGGAGGTAGTGGAAGTGGGAGCCCTGCAGAAGTCCTGTTTCTACTCTGCCATCTTTGCTCTGCCCTGATGAGTACTCCTTTCTGCCCTGTAACTGCAACCCAGAACTAGGTATGTACAGTAGGGTTGCCAATCAGTACTAGCTGAACTCAGTTTCAGCAAAATGTCCCCTCTAATCTTTTTCTGACCAGTTGTCCATCTCCCCCCCACACACACATTATTATATCTGGGCTGAAATTTCTTTGCTGTTGTCCCTGTTGCAGGTGCCTCCAAGGTCTGTCTCTGGTGATGCTGCTACACTATTACTCGGCTCCCTCCCCAGTATCATAAACATCTCCTATTGACCTCCCAAGTTTTCTTAGCCTGGAAAGGTATTTCACTCTGATGTCTTGTTGACTCTCCTGCTTTAAAATTTGATTTTATCAGTTAATATTGTTTGAAAGTGAATGTTGGTTGAGTTCAGCTGGGTAGCAGACTGTATTCTGCCATCTTGGCTCTGTTCCCCCCCCAAAAAAATTTTTTGAGAGTGAAAATATTGATGGATTTAGTGATTTTGTTGGTTAGGAAAATTCCTCAAATGTTTCAATATAGCCTTCACTAGAATTTATGAATTCCACCACTTTTCAGTCATAAACAGTTTGCTTTTACTCTCTTCGTGTAGAAAGCATAGACAGGCATCTATGTTTTGTACATGACTGGCCAGTGGATAAAGCAGTTTGTTAAGTGAGTCAAAACTTAGGAGGGTAGCTCTTTGTAAATAATACTGATATTTTTATAAACATATTTAAGTGCTTCAAGAAAATACCTTAACATTTATCCCTAGCTGTAATGAGCATGAGAAATTATTCAGGCCAGGGAGGTGAGACCACTGATTAGATTTTCCTGATCACAGAAGGCTTTTGTTGTTTTTTCATAGCCTGAGGTCCACTTCCCTGACAAAGGTTTTGACTGAAACCCCTAAGGCAGTGGTTAAGTGAGAAATATGTTTCAAAATTGATAGATTTTTAAAGCAGTGATTTCCAAAATTTTCATACCTAATCTTATCAGTGAAATATTTTTGAGTACATTCTTTCAGTTATTTACTTATACATTATCTCTACCACTTTCTGATATGTATATAATATAAAATATGAAATAAATTCTGACAAGGATGAGAAAATATGAAATAATATATAAAAAGGGTTCTCAGGAAATCATCAGAATTTGAGTTGGGAAAGTTACATGACCAGACCTGCAGTATAAGGAAAACATTTTGGCAGTTGAATGTCAGGTACATCCAAGAGGAGAGACATTTGAGGCAGGGAGCCTTTTGCAATGATCCTGGCAAGAGATGATGAAGGCCTGACTTATGATAGTAGCTACATAAGTCCAAATAAGAGAATGGATGTGAGAGATAAGTAGGTAGTAATGACAATTTTTGGTGACTATTTGGATATGTAGCTTGTGGGATAGTGAGGAACTGAAGATGACAACCAAATTGAGAAGCTGAATGACTAAGAGGATGGTCTTACCTTATATAGTCATGGGGAAGTGTGGAAGTATGCTGGGTTTGGGGGGAAAGAGAAGCTACTAGATCTGTGATCCATTATAATGCATTCATGCTTGCTTGTCCTATGCACTTAGTAAAGTTAAAAAAAAATCAAAAGTGCTCAATGTCAGGCATTTTGAAGAATTTTATGTTGTCTTAAAAGGTATTCCTTTCTATCTTGACAGGTAAATGTGGGCTCTTAGCTCACAAAATATCAGAGATTTTAATAAGAAGATGTCTTTATTCACAATACAAAATAAAAGACATTGTTGATAGTATACTGAGACCATACAGAATATGTCTGAGTTGCTTTATTCTTTGCTCATAGAATGAATGCATTGCAGTTTTCATGATTAACACAACTCTAGTAACAAGCTTTATAGACCACCTGTATTTTAATAAATGCATGCTAATTGACTGATTAATTATGAAATGAGCATTGCTTTTCAGTCAGGCTTGTACAAGCAAACTGATTGAACCAGAGGACTCAAGCCTTAAGTATGTTCTCCTGATAAATCAAAATCAGGAATGACCCAGTGCCTAGGATTCAGGAGAATTGCATTCTGGTCTGTTCTCTGCTGTTAACTAGTTATGTAATTCTTGGCAAGTCTCTTACTTTCTCTGGATATCAGTTTCCTTATCTATAAAATAAAAGGATTAGACTAAATTATCTCTTATTTCCCTTTGAGCTGTAAAAGTCACTGCCCTTAAAGCTGCATAGCTATATATCACCGAACATTTTTAAAATCTCTAATTAATACCAGAAATATCTTAGGAGCAAGACATAAATTCAGTCTAAGGATGAAAAATAGTTCTTTGGTACATTAGGACTCACGAGATTCTAAGTTATATCACAGTCCTGATTTTAGACATTTAGAAACTTAATCATAATGATTTATCCAAGTATAGAAAAAATTAGCATGTTATTAGAATTAATAATACTAATGCCATCATTAGCAATGCATTTAATAAGTGATGATAATTATATAATGTCATTTTTAGAAGCAGCTTGGAATAACGGAGAAAGGAATGACTTTGGAGTCACAAAGACCTGGGTTCAAGTTTGTCTCATCTATAACTCCTATGTGATCATGATTAAGTCAGTAAACTCAGTGACCCAGGAAAATCTCTAAGAATATGAGTTACAGACCAGTTGCAAGTCTTCCCTGAAAGAAGTTTTCACATTGAGAATTCCCTAGACCTCTAAAATCTCAGGTATGGACCAAATAATAAAATAAAAAATAAAGCATTTACATAGTACCTTAGTATTTACAAAGGATTATCTTTCCAGCAACACTATGAGTTATATTGTGCATATAGTTTACCAATTTTAGAGGTGAAGAAACCAAGAAACAAAGAGGTTAAGTAGCTTTCTTACAGTTACACAGTGATTTGTCAAAACCAATAGAGAAGAGTCTGGTCTTGTGACTTCACAACTAGTTAGTGATCTTTCCATTGCATATCTTTTGCAACATATTTTACTTGCACAAAGCAATGTAGATGTTTGCAGGTAGCTCCCAGTGAATTTAGTCCTCAACTCGAAATCATCTTTAACTTTTTTTCTCTTTTCCTTTTCCTTACAAAAAGGAACAATGCTGAGAATGAATTAATTTTATGTTGTAGCATAATTGACTTCAATATGTTCCTGATCATTGACAAATTAATTTTTTTTAGCAAATAAAGACTTTTATCTTCACTTTCTGTGCAAATTAAAGGGAAAAGAGAGTATGAAAAATTAAAAAAAAAATGCCTATTAGCGACTTCTAAAATGAAGAAAAGTCAGCAAAACCCTAAGCCCTGAATCCCCAGCTGCAGTTAACAGTGTGCCACAAAGCTCTCATGAACAATACTGGTACTGTTTCAACTTAGGACCATGTTAATGCTGTTGGATTTTGTTTCTAGAAGACAAAAATGTGCATGAAACAACTACAGTTCTCACTAAGCTAGATCTGAAGTCCCATCTGTTTAGACTGCCTGTTTGGACAAAAATAAAAAAAAAATAAAATAAGAAGCTCAAAAGAAAAACCTGTTTCATCCTGATACTATGGAAGGATTCAGTGGAAAAAAGACAATAAACTCCAATAATTTTTTCCTCTCCCATCAAGTTAAAACATAATGGCATCATTGTTTTGAAATATCTCAAAGAAAATGATCTCTTAGAAAGCAGGTGAAGGAACGAAGAAGCAAGGACCTCAAATGTTCTTCATCTGTAAAAGTTGACATGCTCTAAAATATTCATGTCATGAACATTTTACTGCACAGGCTGGCTGTAAGAACAAGGCATATCTCTTGTTTGAATAGTTCCATTTTCTTAAGGGCAAAGAGGTAAGTAACACTGTGGATCTCAGCAAAAAGATCAAAGTTAGAAAATCAATATGCTTTTGATTTTCATGTACAAGTATGGGATTTCACAAAGTTAACAGTTACTGGAAATTTAGTGGCAGATCTTTTGTTTGAGACAAGAATCACATTTTGGTGTAAACATAAAATGTTTTTATAATGAGGAGCTTAGTATTGAGAGCCTATGATTGGTTGGAAAAGTTTAAATATAGTGCTGATTAAACTTTTCAATACATGTTTGTATTAGTGTCCTGGGCAAGGGAAGGATTGCAATTCCTCACGACTTATGATGTTTACATAAAATATAGCCTATAATTTAAATACACAGTCAGGGAAACACTATTCTACTTTAGGGATAACCAATACATTCTTATACTTTCTTAGAGCCCAAAGTTATTTTATTATTATTGATTTTGATAGTTATTTTATTATTATTGATTTTGATAGTTTTATGTATTCTAGCAAAGCTTCAAAATAAGTTGCATAATATTATTGATTTTCAAATTGATTAAAATACTGTTAATTATATAATAAAATTTTATAATTTTTCTAGGTTTACAAAACCATTTCCCTTAACATCTAAATCTTCCTATCTTAAAAATTTCTCCATTAATGATAATGTGAAAAATGGACCAAAGGCTATGTCTACATCCTAAGACTAATAAATCAGTTTGGTTTTACTAGCATGACAGAAAAGCAATGCTCACTTCATAATTAATCAGTCAATTAGTATACATGTATTATATGCCAGGCACTGTACTAAGCACTCTGATATTAAAAAAAAAAGGCAAAAACAGTCTCTGACCTCAAGGAGTTGACATTCTTATCTGGGATAGCTAATGTTTGTAGTATTAACTCAAATTTTAAGCATCTCTTTCTTACAGAATACTTGAGGTTTGTTTTTTTTTTGACTGGGGGTAGGTTTATGCAGGAGCTGGCTCTACATGTCTGAATACGAAAATTTCCATGTGAGTATGTGTACCTCAGAAATCAACAAATGCTACAAAGTGTGGCTTGATTTATAATTTTGTTGATTACCTGGACTTAAGAAAGTGTTAATAATACAGATTGAACTGAAAAGTCTGCATACACAGAGAGCTCTATTGATTAAAAAAAAAACATTACTAGCATAACCTTGAATTCAGTCCATTTTCACCACTCACTTTGACTCTTGCAATAGCCTCCTGTTAGGGCTCTCACCCTCAGTTTTTTCTTCCTTCCAATTCATCATCACAATAACTGCCAAAATGAGTTTTGTAAAACAGTTCTGATTATGTTGCCCTCTAATTCCCCATTCAACTAGTTTTGGTGGCTACTATTACCTCTAGGATCAGATATAAACTCCTTTGACCCTTGAAACTCTCCATAACCTTATACCTTCCTGTCTTTCCAGGCTTATTACATAATATGCACACCCACACATTTACTAGTCCAGTTGTACTGGCCTACTTGTGTTCCTTACAAGTTATATATTCTATCTCATCCATACCTAGAATATGCTCCCTTTTCACTTCTGTCTCTTAGAATCTCTGGTATCATTCAGGACTCAATTTAAGGGCCATATTATGCAGAAGGTCCCTCCAGTTGCTAGGATTTTCCTTTTTTTAAAAAAAATATTTTAATTTATTTATTATTAGATTACAGCATTCAGTTCCACAAGATTTTTCTTCCACAGATTTTCTCTCCCCCCCATCCCTCCCTCATGGCTGCATGCAATTTGATATGGGTTCTACAGACACTTTCAAATTAAACATTAGTCAAGTTGCAAAGAATTATAACCAATGGAATGAATAATTAAAAAGAAAAGAAAAACAAAACCATACAAAAGACAGAGTAAGTAGTTTGCTTCAATCTGCATTCAGACTCCATAATTCTTTCTCTGGATGTGGGTAGTCTTTTCCATCATGAGTTCATTGGAGTTGTCTTAGAACCTTGCTTTGCTGAGGGGAGCCCAATCTATCAAAGCCAGTTACCACAAATATGATGTGTCTGTAATTGTGTGCAATGTTCTCCTGGTTCTGCTCACCTCACACAGCATCAGGTTATATAAGTCTCTCCAGGTTATTATGAAGTCTGTCTGCTCCTCATTTCTTATAGTACAATAGTATTCCATTACATTCATATACCACAACTTGTTTAGCAATTCCCCAGTTGATGGGTAACCCCTTGATTTCCAATTCTTTACCACCACAAAATGAACTGCTATAAATATTTTGTACTTACAGGTCCTTTTCCCACTGATATGATCTTTTTGGGATACAGCCCTAGAAGTGGTATTGCTGGGTCAAAGGCATGCACATTTTTATAGGCCTTTGGACATTGTTCCAAATTGCTCTCCAGAATGGTTGGATCAGTTCACAACTCCACCAACAATGCATCAGTGTTCAAATTTTCCCACATCTCCAGCATTTATGATTTTCCCATTTTGTCATGTTAGCCAATCTTACTGGGAGATGTGATACCTAAGAGTTGTTTTGATTTGCATTTCTCTGATCAATAGTGATTTAGAGCATTTTTCATATGTTTATAGATATCTTTAATTTCTTCCTCTGAAAAATGCCTGTCCACATCTTTTGACCACTTATCAATTGGGGAAAGACTTGTATTCTTATGAATTTGACTCAGTTCTCTATGTTTTAGAAAGGAGGTTGGGCCCTCTCTTCTGAGGTTACTTTGTACTTACTTTTATATATCTTTTATATACCTATATGTATATATGTCTCCCAGGCTACAAAATCTGTAGTGTAATTATAATAGCTATATCTTTTTTAACTACAGTCAAAGAAAACTAATTCTCTTTCAAAGTTCACTGAAATTTCTGTCAATTTGTACTTTTTATATAAAAGTGAATACATATGTATATGATTTTAAATTATTCTTAAATTTTCAAAAATAGTCAAAAGAGAACATAAATACTTTTAAAAAACTCTTTTACTGTGGTATTTAGTAAGGCGATATATTCAAAAACAGCTAGAATACACTCTGTTGTACTGTATTCATATCATGTTGTGACTTGGATAGATCCCTCTAATTCTAATGGTCCATAGATTTTTTAATTTATCAAATTCAGTTGTGGATAAGAATGTATAGGCTGTAAAGTAAAGAGTAGGAGTCAGAAAGGGACAGTTGTAGAGAGTTCCTGTTGTGTTCCAGCCATTTATGAAAATGTGGATAATTCTACCACTTGTTATACTTGTTGGCATTAAATTATTCATTTTCTTTCCTGTAAGGCAATTGAATCAGTAATAAATGGAAGCAGTGAAACAGTTTTTTGTGCTTATGTTAATGCATTATAAACTTCAAAATGGAACATGGGATTGTTTGTAGGAGGGCAATTATAAATAATTCAGGAAATACAACAAATAGGAGAAACCAAATTCACCTACTGAGATAACAGATATTACCTGTAGCAGTGAGAGAAATCTGTTGTTGACTGTCAACTTTAAATTTCATAATTATGTCTTTTAAAATACCAGGGTGAAGGTACTAAATATTTTCAATAGCTAGTGAAATGACTGAGTTCTTTTATTTATGTGAAAACTGTTCTCTGATGAGATTCTTCCAAAATGATTCTTGAGAATCATTTACATGGCATTATCCACAGGCACTATAACATAATCTGCTATTTAACTACTGATAATTTTCCAGTAAACTGAAATTTGCTTCAACCATATAGATTTTAAGGGTTAACTAGAAATAAACAAAATTGTAAGCTGGGATAGAGAATTCAATTTGAGCAAATAGTTGAAAATTTCAAACTGAGCACTCAAAATTATTGAAACTATTATCTTTGGTATAAGTTCCCTAAAGCTGAAGGGGATAGGGAAGGAATGAAATGGACTTTATATTGATACATACGCCTTTACCAAACTATCATAACAGGGCATTGCACTCAGAAAACTGCCTATTTCTATCACTTTTTGAGAAATTGCTCATTCTTATAAATTTGAACCAGTTCAATTGACATGATGGAAATGAGACCACAATCAGAGATACTTGTTGCAAATACCATTCCCCTCTATCTCAGCTAATTTTTGCATTTCTAAGTTTAATTGCATTGGCTTTATTTATATTAAAACTTTTATGTAATTAAAATCATTTGTTTCATCTTCTGTAGTCCTTTCTCTTCCCCCTTTTTTCCATCATACATAGACCTGAAAGATAATTTCTTCCTTGATCCTCTAATTTGTTTATGACTTTTTATATTTAAGTCATTAAAATCCATTGTCTTAGTGTGAAGTATTGATCTAAGCTTATTTTCATCCAGACTGGTTTCCAGTTTCCCCAGAAGTTTTTGTCAAAAAACTTTTTCCAGTAACTGGGACTTTTGGTTTATTGAACACCATGCCATTGTGTTCATTGTTTTCTAGAAGTTGGGTTGTTAATTTATTCCACTAATTGACTTTTTTTTGGAGGGCAATTGGAGTTAAGTGACTTGCCCAAGGTCACACGGCTAGTTTGTGTGTGTGTGTGTGTGTGTGTGTGTGTGTGTGTGTTTATTAACTGTCTGAGGCTGGATTTGAACTCAGGTCCTCCTGACTCCAGGGCTGGTGCTCTATTCACTGCACTACCTAGCCACCCCTCCACTAATTGACCTTTAAAAAAACAATGCCAAATCATTTTTGATAATTATTACTTAGTAGTGTGGTTTGAGAACTGCTACTCTTAGATTCTCTTCTCCTTTAATTCCTCTATGAAAATGTTTCTTATTTTTCCTTGCTTTATAAAGTGATCTGTTGGTAGATTATTTAATTTGGCACTCAATAAGTAAGTTCATTTAGGTATTATTGTCCTTTTTATTATATTGGTTTGGCCCTTCTCTGGGCCTTTTGCATTTCTACAGCTATGTAGATCTGTAGTTTTGTAAAGAATGTTTTGTCACTGTATTCATATAGTTTCTCTGTTTGTGTCTCCATAGGTAGCTACACAAGCATTTTATACACACTCTAGATATTTTAAATGAAATTTCTCTATTTTTCCTGCTTGGTTTTATACACAGAAGTGATCATAATTTATCACTATTTTATGTCCTTCAAATTGGCTGTTATTAATTTATTTCAATTTTTGTTTGTCTGTGTAGAGTTCTCTAAACTGCTCTCTCATTTTGCAAACAACAATAATTTTGTTTCCTCTTTGCCTATCCTTACTGCATAATTTCTTTTTATTATTAAAGACAATCTTTCTGGAAACATAACAGATAATATCGGTGATGATGAACATGTTTTACCCCTGATCTTATTGGAAAGGCCTCTAATATATTTCTATTACATAAAATGGTTTCAGAAAGACAATTTATTCTGCTAAGAAAAAGTTCAAGTAGTGATATGTTTTTTCAGTTATTTTCAACAGAAATTTTAGTTGCATTTTGTCTATTTATATTATTGTGTGATTTTTATTAATATTATCACTATGGTCCATTTTGTTGATAGCTTTCCTGATCCTGAACCAACCCTGAATTTCTGGCATAAAACTCAAATGGTCACATTGCATATTTTTAATATGTTGTTTTAACCTTTTTACTTATATTTTGTCTAAACTTGTCACATCAACATTTATTAAGCATATTGTTATGTTGTTTCTTTTTTCTGTTGGGACGCTGCTTAGTTCAGGTAACAAGACTTTTGTCACATAGAATTTTGCAAGAACCCTTCTTTTCCTATAGTAGCAAACAATTTATCTAATATTAGAATTTTTTTAAGTTTTATAGACTTTGCTTGAAAATCCTTCTGGGTTGAGGACTTTTCCTTATGAATCCTTTGGGATTTCATTCATGGCTAGTTCAATGACTTTTTCTGAGATTGTGTTATTTAAATTCTTGACTTCTCATTCTGTTAACAGAGATATTTGCATTCTGATAAATATTCATCCATTTCATTTCAGTAGTTGGTTACATAGTATTCAATTTGCCCAAATAATTTATAATAATTTCCTTTATTTCTTTTTAAAATTTTAAAATTTTACTTTCTGATTTTTAATACTGGTAATTTGGCTTTTCCTTTTATTTTTTTCCTACCATATTACCTAATGGATTGCCTGTTTTATTTTATTTTTTAAAAAATAGCACTCCTAAGTGTGTTAATTGAATTTTTTCTTTCAATTTAAAAATAACTTCTTTGATTTTTAGAATTTTTTTGGGGGGGGGGTGTATGATGTCTATGGACTAATCATGGAGTTGGACATCTTGAAGGGAGAGCAAAGGTACAGTCAGATCAATAGAAGGAGAATGAAGATAGTATGATGTTATAATTTTTGAGAGAAGAGCAATTTAAGATGGGTTTAGTTGGCCAATAGTGTCATATGCTGCAAAGAAGTCAAAGGGAATGACAACTCAGTCTTGTTATGTATAAAGCGGTTAAGAACTGTGCTTCTCTTTTTATAACACATTGATATTCTAGTACTAATTCCATGGCCCAGTGGATAGAGTGCTGGATTTGGAACCAAGAAGACTTAAATTCAAATTTAGCCTTAGGCAATTACCACCTGTGTGATTTTGGCAAGTCATCTAACCTCTGTTTGCCTTAGTTTTCTTATCTGTAAAATAGTAATAATAACATCACCTACCTTCCAGGGTCATTGTAAATATAAACTAATATTTGCAAAATGTTTTGTAAAAATTAAAGTATTATAGAAATGTTCCTATTAATACTGCCTTAAATTGACATGGAGTTTCTGCAAAGGTCATATATATATATATGATATATATGATTATATCATATATATGGTATATAGCAATACATATAAAACGTTTGCAGGTATATATATGTATACATACATACATACATACATATATATATATATATAAAACCTTTGCAGAAACTCCATGTCGATTTATACATTATATATATATATATATATATATATATACACACATAAAATGGAATAACATAGCAAATATAATACAATTCCTTTGCCCAAGCAACCAGCAATAATTATGATTCCCACACTGATCCACACTTTTTCCTAATTTCTTTAAGAAAAGAAAGTAGATATTTTTCTAGGATATTCCTAGTCCTGAAGGTAGCACCTCATATAACTCTACTTATTGCTCTGTGGTTCTGCAGTCCACAGTCTGAAATTACATAGATTATTTATTGGTTTTTAACTCAGTTATAACACTATTGAATGCCTCTGGTTGAATATCCTTTAAGGTACTTCAGCCCTCCTCTCTTCAGTATTGATCTCCAAATGCATTTAGTTCAGTTCACCTTTATTGTGTCTCCTGAATAGTGTTTCCTTCTCTCCATATACTGTCACTACTCTGATACGAGGTCTTATCACATCATACCTGGACTATTGCAATAGGATACTCATTAGCTAGGTGGTACAATGGATAGAATGCTAGGCCTGAAGTCTAGAAGGAACATCTTCCTGAGTTCAAATCTGACCTCATATACTCACTAGCTGTGTGACCATAGGCAAGTCACTTAATGCTGTTTGCCTCAGTTACCTCATCTGTAAAATGAGCTGGAGAAGGAAAAGGCAAACCATGCCAGTATTTTTGCCAAGAAAACCTGAATGGGGTCATGAAAAGTCAGATATGACTGAAATAACTGAACAATAGCCTCCTTCCTACAAGTTTTTCCCCACTCAAGTTCATTCTCTATTTGGCCACCAGATTGATTTTCCTAAAGTGGCAGGTCTGACTCTTCTACTCAGTAAACTCTAGTGACTTTATTACTTCCAGGATCAAATACAAAATCCTCTGTTTGATGTTCAAAGCCTTTTATAACCACCCTCTTCCCACCTTTGCAGTTTTACACTTCACTCCCCAACAGATACTTTTTTGATTCAAGGGCACTGGCCTCCTGTCTGTTCCATAAACAAGACATTCCATCTCTCAGCTCTGAGAGTTCTCTTTGCCTTCCCACCTACTTTATGTCTAGAATGCTCTCCTTCTTCATTTCTGCCCACTGACCTTCATGGCTTCCTTTAAGTTCCAACTAAAATTCCACTTTCTACAGGAAGACTTTCCCACTCTCTCTTCCAGTGCTTTTCCTCTGTTAACCATTCCTATTCATCCTGAGTATAGCTTGTTTGTCCATGTGTGTTTGCATGTTGTCGCCTCCATTAGATTGTGAGCTCCTAGCATCGACTATTTTTTTGTGTTTTTTGTGTCCCTGGTGCTTAGAACAGTGGTGCATGGTCCATAGTAAGTACTCAAAAATTTTGTATTGATGGTTTCCACCTCTTAGACACCTCACTTTCTTTCAAGGTCCTGCTAAATACAACCTTTTCTACAAAATCTTTCCCAATTCTTCCAGCTGCTTCCTCCCCAAAGTCATTTTCATATCTGTTTTTGTATATATTAATATTTTTATATGTCTCCTAGAGATAGATTGTAAGCTTCTTGAGGAAAGAGACTGTTCACCACTGCTTTTGTATCTCAAGTGCCTAGCAATATATTTCATATATGTGTTTGTTGACTGATTTTTTTTATTACTTCACAGAAATGTACTTGAGCTATCAGTGTTATTACTTTAGCATTGTCTGAGAATATTTCTCAGAAATGGTTGCCTGGGAATCATTTAGGATTAGGGAGCTGATATCATGATTCCTACTCTTTTGGTCCCACTTTTCCCTTCCTATTCATTCAGGATAAATATTTTCCTTTCAGGAATATCAGTCTGGTCTTAAGGAAACCATCCATTAACTTGTATACTCATCAATTGCAGATTGCAGTGTGTTTTTCTTTTAAACCTCTGTCAGTCTCAGTTTCCTTAAGTATAAAATTGTGTATTCCTTAACTATAAAACTATAACTATAAAAAATAATTATAGTACCTACTTCACAGAATTGTCAGGATCAAATAAGATAATTACACAAAGCTTAGCATTGTGCATGTTACATAGTAGGTGCTCAATGAATTCTGGTTCCATTTTCTCTATTCCTTTCACTCATCCTTGGGGCACTCACCCTGGTGGTAAGAATGCTACATCAATGATCGTAAATCAGTATTAGTAACTCAAAGTTCCTTGGATACATTGGTGTTAATGAGTAGATGCAATTGTATTATGCAGACACAGAGGCAGGTCTGGGAATACAAAGAAAAAGAAAACCAGTTCCTGCCATTAAGGAAAACGATTCCAACTTAGGAAACTACATGTACATAAATATATGCGGATGCATGTGAAGTAAATACAAGACAATATGGGGATTGGGTCAGGGTGCTTAAAACTAGGAAAATGAGGAAAGCCTTGAAGAGGTGGTACTTGAGCTGAATTTTGATGGAAACTAGGAATTTCAAGAGGTTGAAGTGAAATGGGAGTGCATTCCAAGCATGGGGAAGCAGTTAGGTGACACAGTGGATAGACAACTGGGCCTGGAATCAGGAAGACTCATCTTCCTAGTTCAAATGTAGCCTCAGATGCTTATTAGCTCTGTGACCCTGAGCAAGCCACTTAATATATTTTGCCTCAGTTTCCTCATTTGTAAAATGAGCTGGAGAAGGAAATGGCAAATCACTTCAGTGTCTCTGACAAGAAAACCCCAAATAGGGTCACTAAGAGTCAGAAATAACTGAACAACAGCAATAATCCATTCATGGGGGTGTGATAGTAATGGCAATTAAAGATTCCCCTGTATTGGCTTGGTTTTCAAATTGATTGTGTTAAAACCCAGAGCTTGTTAATCCCACCTGTGGGATGGACTTTTTGATGTGAAAAGAAAGTCCTGAGCTGGGAGGAGCTGGTGACGTAGATTTGGAGAGACAAGAGAGAGGCGGAAGATCTTTTTGGAAGCAGCACCTCGTGGAGAGAGACTAAGAGAATTGCTGGTGGCCGCTTTGAATTGCCCTGGACTTTTGGGACCTGCCCCCTGAGCTGCCAAGGACTGAGGAGACATGGCTGTTTTGCTGGTACTTTGTCTGTCTGTTTTGATGTTATTTTGCCAGATTTGTCCACTGGTGAAAGACTGTCCTTTTGTTGAAGAAGTCCTGGAACCTGGCTTTTGGTTAAGAAGCCCTGAGACTGTCCTGCAGACAGAGAGTGAATACTGTCCACTGGTGAAGGGCAGTGCTGTTGTTGCAGGGGTCTGGAGACTGTCCTGCAGACAGAGTGAATACTGTCCACTGGTGAAGGACAGTGCTGTTGTTGCAGGGGTCTGGGAGCCTTTCTGTTGGTTCAGAAACCCTGAAGAAGGATTTTCTTGTTGTATGTTTATAGAAATCCTGGGAGAGGGATTTGCTAATGTGTTCAGGGGTTCTAGGACTGTTCTACAGACAGAGGATGAATTCATGAAGGGACTGGCAATGTATCTTATGGCCTTGCTAAGCCTTGTCTCCCCAGGAACTAAGATTGCTGAGAACTTGCTGTCAAGATGAAGAAAAGACCTCCATTTGGGTATTAAGTGCTGTGTTTAAACTTGATGTAACTCTGGGGTAGATTCAATTGTGATCCAGGGGTGGGGAACTTTTGACCTTATGTTTGGAAACTAATCTCCATTTGAGAAGAGGGGCTTTGTGGTGGACTTAATTAAGGTATAGCCTAGGGGTGGAGAAGTATTTAGAACAGAGACTTTGTAATTGATTGAATGATTGGAAGGTCCTGGGGTGGGGTAGTACTTGGAGATTATTTAATCACACTTAGTAAATGCTGTATTTTGAATGATGTCATGTTTTGATCTTCTCTGTTCTGGGTTTGTTACTGAATAAAATGGAGAGCACCTATGCTGGTATTCTGAACCTTGGGAAGTTGCCTTTCCTTGGCATTATATTACAGGGGGACAGCCATTGCAAAGGAATATTCAGTTCAATGGACATTAAATGCCTAGTATGTGCTAAAAAAAAAGAGGAGAAACGAAAACATATGCAATACAATATCTTTAAAATGAAAATATATTCAAACTAGTTATAAGCTTTCATATCTTCTTGGCTAATAATGCAATTTCTTAGAAGTGATGTTGATGTAGCATAAGAGTCAATGCCTCACTACATTATGCCCAATGTTATTTTGAAAAGTTCATAGAACTACATGATAGTAAAGTTAAAAGGGACCTTCAGGTCTATCTAATCCAAGCCGTACAGTCCATAAAAGAAGATACAGGAACAGAATAACTAAACAATTTGCCAGAGGTCACACAAGTTTGTATCTTTGTTAGTACAGAGGTCAGATTTGAAAACATGAACTGAAATTTTATAAATGAAATTCTATTTTTACCTTTGACTTAAGTGACCTTTTCTGAAGTATCCTGTCTTCATTTCTGATGATTTATGGGTCAATAGATTCAACAATTTCATTTTAAATTTGATTCTTTTTCTTTTCTATTCCACGGTCCTGATCCCATTAAGGTTTATCTTTGAGTAGTTAATGATTATCAAGTAACTATTTAAATTAAAAAAAATTTAAAGAAAGAAATTAAATAAATAAAATCACACTTTATTAAAATAACTCATCCAGAAATACATTATTTTAAAATTTTATTTGGTAACTCATGCATTAGACTTTTTAGAAGCACCGGAAATATTGGATAGAGGTTTCTTCTTAAATTACTAAAGATCTAGAATCAAATTCTGTTAATAACTGTGTGATGCTTGGCAAGTCCTCTAATTTTGTTGTGTCTCAAGAAACTCAAGGTGATTCAGTCATAAATGGTTGACGATCTGCTTCTGTGAAGCAAGTTCCTATGCTCTGAGTTTAACACACTGAGAAAAAAAAATCCTTCACCTATGTTGGATAGTATTGAAACCAGTCCCACTTTATTGACTTACCTACCTAACTACCTCTCTCTTTCCCTCTGTCTCTCCCTCTCCCTCTCTCCTTCTCTCTCTTTTTTTCTCTCTCTCCAGATAAAACTCCATTCAAGGCATTCTTTGCTCACATTTACTTGAGCCCTGAGAAATTTGGTGTAAGCACTGGTATAGCCCCAAATAGATTTTTCAATTCTTTAGTACCATAGTCATGCCTATTTATATAAAAGATCAGGGGGACCAGGGAGTTAAGTATTTCCGTGATTTTATTGTTATAATAATGACTGCTGCCTAATTAACCTCGAACTTAGCCTAGAGAATAAAGGCATCCCAGAGTGCAATTAAAAACCTGCAGCATAAGGGTATGTAGAACAGAAGGAAAGCGGAAAGTTGGCAGAATAAGACTTAGGATTTTGATATATGGATTGAAATTGTTTTCTCACCTTCCTCTTTGTTATAAAAGGGGTCTCTCTGCTGCCGTAAATTTGTTTCTGCATGAATGCCCTAGATGTTCTTGGACTAAGTAATGCAACACAAAAAGAAATGTGAAGAATGGTGTTAAGCACTATGAGAAGCTGAAGGGTGAAGTTTCCATGAACTTGCAAGTAATTACTATATTTGTACCTATCTCGTGGGGTGAATTTTGTTTAAGGATATTAAAAAATCAATAGCAAATATAGCATATATATGTATATAACACATATTATGATACACAAATCTGATTTAATTTGAGGAAAGCTCAAAGGAGTTAAGTCCAATGTCATATGGTACCTGTACCATACCAAGGACAGATTTATTTTGCTATACCAACTGTTTTTTTAACCACATTAAGTTTTCACAATAAAATCATTTGGTTTCACTTTTTTCTTAATATAAAGATTTCCCTTAGCAGTTTAAGCTCTAGCACTTTACCTCTCAACCTGATATAAATGTAGGAGTACTTTTTTTTCTCATAAAAGTGGAACATTTTGGAGAAATAGTTTATTGTTATGGCATGCAGGACTGTTAATGCTATAAAGGGGTATATCCCACTAAAATTGGACTCACGTGTCATCATAGTCTAAAGGTCAATATAAATTTTCTAAGAGAGAACCAGAAGCATTAAAACTCTGGAAGGTCCTACAAGATATAATGCATTTCAATATGGGTCAGATCATGTAGGACTAGCCTATGCTATATCAGAAAACTTCATCAATTGAAAACTGTCTGCCAGGTCATGAACCACCCCTGCTATAGGAATTAATAGAGACTGTCTACTTAGGCATGTAGCTTCTGTGATTAGTTTTGGTGAAGTTCCAATGAAGTTCCAGATTTCTTGAAATTTTGGAAAAGGAATTTTGATCTGGACTTGAGGAGTCAGTGATTCCCAGTTTGAAAAATATTTTCAACCATATAGAGTTGTCATTAATTGGAATCTGATAGTCTTATAAAAAAGCCTGAGACAGACAGTGAAACCTTAAGTAACTTACCCAGACAACACATGTCAGAAGCAGAACTTGACTTTAGGCTGACCTTCTATTCACTGCCTTTGTTCAATTGAGAGGATGGGAAACAACTTATTTGTCTGTATTTACATAGGGACATATGAGAACGTCAAACATTTTCTAGCTTGGGAATTCACAGAAATAATATTTTATTTTAGGCAATAGAAAAAGAAGCCAAGAACATATTTTAAAATCATTTCATATACATAATTTCATAATTACATAACCTTATTCAAGCCCAAAATTGAAACATTTTGGGATTGTGTAATATAGACTGACATGCTCAATAGTTCATCCATTACCAACTACCTCAGCCAAAATACTAAAAGTCAGTCACTACATTTTATTCTTAAGTTAATCTTTCCTGGAGAAATACTAAGTGAACCAAGTCAGTTAGAAATAAGTTACCACCAGCTGACTGTGCTGCTGTTTCTCCATAAACAGTTTAACATCATTTTTTCAAATTTATTTCTCACATTTACTCATGAATAGTGCTGAATATGTAAATAGTAGGAAAAATAAATGGCTCTAAAGGGTTAGAAGTTAATGATACATTTAGTAGGGCCTGACCAATAGTCCCACAAAGCAATCTGTTGATAGCTCTCACTTAAGCTCCATTCCCATATTATCCACTGCTTCTTGGAGCTCTTGAATCAAATGTCCTGTTGAGATCTCCAACTCAACATCTTTAAAACAAAATTCATTTTCCCCCCACCCCCCACCCCCAAAACTGTCAACTTTCCTTTTACTTTGGAGGAAAGTGCCATCTACTCTGAGGCTCACAACCTTAGTGTCATGCTTTACCTCTCATTTACCAAACATTTCCAATCTATTGTCAGATCTTGCTGCCACCATATCTCTCCATCTTTCCTCTCACATATCTACCACCCTTGTGCTATCCCTAATCATTTTTTGCCTGGACTATTGCAATGCCTTTCTAATTGGTCCTCTGGGACACAGCTGCTAGAGTGATTTTTCTAGATTGCACGAGGTCTGGTAAAGACAACCTCACACCCCCAACACCCACCCACCTCAATGGATACAAACTATAGACCTTTACTTTCTGGTCACTTCAAACTTTTTCAGTTTTCTTGTACTTAACATACTCTATGACCCAGCTATACAGGCCTACTTGCCATTCTTCACATATGACACTCTCCAGATTCCACACATTTGCTCTGGCTGTCCTTCATGCTTGGAAAGCCTTCATTCCTCACCTCTACTTCTTGGCTTCCCTGGCTTTAGCTTAAATCCTACTTTCTATAGGAATCCATTCCTACTACCTTAAATCCCTTATCTCTAAGATCATCTTCTATTTATACTATATTTATGTTGTCTCTGCTACTAAAATGTGATTTCCTTGAGAACAGTGTTTGTTTTTTTTTCTTTCTTTGTATCCACAGCACTTAGCACAATACTTTGCTTATAGCAAGCACTTAAATATTTGTTGCTTTGCTGACCTATTGCTGAAACAAATGAGGAATGAAGTAGAACCATTTAAGGGACTCCTTTTTCTAAGTAGTCTGGACTCTTAAATACATAAAGATCTCATCTTATTTGGTTAGATTTTTAAAGACATATATGCACAGTTGAAATAAATGGAATTTGGTAGTGAGTCTAATTATGCTAACTCTCTTATTGTTGAAATCAGATTGTTATATTCTAAATTATCAATTATCACATTATTGAGAATATTGCAAAAATTTGATTTGATCTGTTGTAGTCATATGGGATGATCTAAATGTGCATCTTTATATATTTTAAGTGTTATGGGTTCAGGGAATTTAATAATTTAACGTCTTACCTCAGATAACTTGTTAGTTGTGTGTCCCTGGACCAACCACATAACCCCTCAGCCTCAGTTTCCTTATTGTAAAAGAGCATACTAATGTCACCTATCTTAAAAAAGTTTTTCTAAGGATTAAATGAGACAATATATATATAAAGTGCTTTGCAAGTCTTAAAGTGCTATATAAATTTTAGCTATCACTCGATGTTAGCCATTTATCAAATGGAAATATTCATTACTCAAGTGTGTCTATGTATCTCTCGATATGGATATCTAATTGGGCAAGATCATTTTCCTGCTACATTTTTTTATTCCTATAAAATTTTCATGATAAAATCATTTGATTTCTTTTTGCTAACCTGTATAATTCAATCAGTGAATACAATCAGTGTCATCTAGTACTTTAATTTTCAACCTGATGTCAATGTAAAATCATTTTTTTCTTTATAAAAAGTAGAACTTGTTAGAGAAATAGTTTATTGTTATGGCAGTTAGGTCTATCAATGCCATAAATTTATCTAGGTATATGGCATATAGGATACATTATCACCCATTAGAGTCAGGTATAGGTAAAATATTAACAGGGCTATTGTAGCATATCTATTTTGTAGCAATATGCTTCCAGTAATGTGCAAATTAATTTGATTAGAGCTCCCTTATCTAACTAGGCAATACAGAAATTTGAATATTCCACTACATTATAGCATATATAATCCAAATACCACTTATTGGCCAATTATTTTATTGTTTTACTGGTCAACCAAGATATTGAATAAATATGCTATTGTCTGCTTTCTAAAGATGACAGTTTAATGTTCTATTTCTTTGTTTTTAATATGACTATTCAAATTCACAAACTTCTCTTTCCCCTCCTCCATTCTATGTTTTCTGTTTTGGGCATCTTTGATCTTTCAAGCAAATGTAATGATCCTAACAAATCATTTCAGAAAGCCAATTGAATTACTGAAATTTTATTCCATAAAATGGCATTAAGACCTAATATATATTTGTCACTTTAAGTTCTGCAAAGTGCTTTACATATATTATTATTTCATTTTCCCAACAATCCTGTGAAGTAGATGCTATTATTTATTATCCCCACTTTACTGTGGGAAAGCTGAAGTGGAGAGAGATTGACTGATTTGTTAAAGATCATACTACTAATAAATGTCTTAAGCAATATTTGTTCACATCTTCTTGACTCAGAGACTAGAGCTAACTTTAGTACACCAAACTGCCATCAAGCCTTATCCTTGTCCCCAGTGACCAATTCCTACATTGCCCTCTTTTAAGTTATTCATTATATCATCCAATGTAAATGTCTTAGAGAAAATATCTCAGTTATGAAACTATAACAAAACTAGTCTTTCAAATTATGATTTTTACATGCTAGTCATAGCAACAGATTATTTTTCCCATTAAAATAATGCATTATAAAGGTAAAAGCATCATTTCTTTTTATTTTCTCAATGGGTAGATTTGGTTTGGAACCTAGAAAACCTTTTTTTTTTCCTTTTTGGAACAAAAGGTAACTTCTGATTTGTAAGTAGATAATGACAAATGGATACACGGATCTGATAAATTTCTCTAATTTATGCAGTATTGGGAAATTCTCAAGTTGCCCTCTATGAAAAAAAATAAAATTATTTCTTACCATATTTGGGAGTCTCTAGTTTCTAGAATAAACTTAGACTTAAGTGAGATGATATAGCATAACCCTATCTGTTAAAAAAACAACCAGTCAGTTTAGTAAGGAACAATTTATTCTCGTGACAAAAATCAGTCCATTTAGCTATATGACATTGCTGATATAAACCTATGTTAATTTTTTTCATTTTTTTAGTTAACAGTTCTGATATGATAGAAATGAAACTTTATGTTGCATATTTAAACTTAACTAATTATTATATGAAGTCAGTGAATTTCTTGAGAAGAATATAGATTAGAGACCCCAGTTGAGCATGATGCCCAAGTGACATCAGGCATCAAGTGTTGGATTTGAAAGTCCTGTATCAGGTGCTTTGTACCTGAGTGACTCTGGACAAGTCACTTGATATATCTCAGCCTAAGTTTCTTCATCTGTAAGATAAGCATAATAATAAGATGCATCTTCTTGACTTCCAGCCTGGCACTATCCTCTGTGGCACATAGCTGTATAAAGCACTTAATTGTAATTCTTAAAGCTCTCTATATTTATAACTCAATCCAAAACCCTTTATTTATGTATATGGTATTGTACTATTGCAGTGATTATATAGACTATTTGGTTTAAGACTTGTTCTACTGGCAATACCTTGAATTTATGTAGTGTTTTACAGTGATAAGTCGCTTGCTCATATTCTTTATAACTAACATAGAGAAACAACTGGAGAAGATTTTAGACGACAATGTGTATGGGGGTAAAGAACTGAATTTGGGAAGGGAGGACATAAGTTAAATCCCATGTGACCTTGGGAAAGTCAACCTCTCCAGTCTTAGGGTTTTTTTTCCTTTTAAAAATGTATTTACTATTACCTTGTAACATTCAGTTCCACAAGTTTCTGAGTTCCAAATTTTCTCCTGCCTCGATGGCAGCATGCAATCCAATATAGGTTCTACATATACCTTCATATTAAACATTAGTCAAGTTGTAAATAAGAATTATAATCAATGAAAAGAATGAATAGTGAGGAAGAAGAAACAAAATGAAATGAAATGAAAAAGGTAGAGAGCAAGTAATTTGCTTCAATCTGCATTTAGACTCCATATTTCTTTCTCTGGATGTGGATAGCCCTTTCCATCATGAGTGTTTTAGAGTTGTTTTATAACCTTGCATTGCTGAGAAGAGCCCAGTCTATCACAGTTAGTCATCACAGAAAAAAAAATTTGCCTGTAATTGTGTACAGTGTTCTCCTGGTTCTGCTCCCCTCACTCAGCTTCAGTTCATTTAAGTCTCTCCAGGTTATTATGAAGTCCGTCTGCTCCTCATTTCTTAGAGCACAATAGTATTCCATTATATTCATATATACCACAACTTGTTTAGCCATTTCCCAATTGATGGGCATCCCTTTGATTTTTAATTCTTTGCCACCACAAACAGCTGCTATAAATATTTTTGTACATATAGGTACTTTTCCCACTTCAGTGATCTCTTTGGGATACAGCCCTAGAAGTAGTATTTCTGGGTCAAAGAGTATGCCCCTTTGGGTATAGTTCCAAATTGTTTCCAGAATGTTTGGAACAGTTCACAACTCCAACAACAATGCCTCCAATTTTCCCACATCTTCTCCAGCATTTAACACTTTCCTGTTTTGTCACGTTAGCCAATCTAACCATTGAGATGTGGCAACTAAGAATTGTTTTGATTTGCATTTCTCTGATCAATAGTGATTTAGAACATTTTTTATATGATTGTAGATATCTTTAATTTCTTCCTCTGAAAACTGCCTGTTCATATCCTTTGATCATTTATCAATTGAAGAATGACTTATATTCTTATGAATTTGACTCTGTTCTTTCTATGTTTTAGAAAGGAGGCCTTTATCAGAGACACTGGTTATAAAAATTTGTTCCCAGTTTTCTGTTCCCCTCCTAATCTTGGTTACATTGGCTTTGTTTGTACAAAACTTTTCAATTTAATGTAATCATAATTATCCATTTTGCATTTCATAATGCTCTCTATCTCTTGTTTGGTCATAAATTCTTCCCTTCTGACAGGTAAACTATTCCTTGCTCTTCTAGATTGCTTATAGTATCACACTTTATATTTAAATCATGAACCAACTTAGACTTTGATTTGGTAGACAGTATAAGATAATGGTCTATCACCAGTTTCTACCATATTATTTTTGAGTTTTCCCTGCAGTTTTGGTCAAATAATAGTTCTGATCCCAGAAGCTGGAATCTTTGGGTTCATCAAACAGTATATTAGTATAGTCATTGACTTCTGTGTCTTCAGTACCTATTCTATTCCACTGATCTACCACTATATTCCTCAACCAGTACCAAGTAGTTTTGATGACCCCTGCTTTATAATATAGTTTAAAATCGGTCTGGCTAGGCCACCTTCCCTATCATTTCTTTTCATTAATTCCCTTGATATTCTAGACCTTTTGTTCTTCAGATGAATTTTATTACTATTTTTTCTAGTTCTTTAAAATAATTTTTGGTAGTTTGATTGGTATGGCACTAAATAGGTAAATTAATTTAGGTAACATTGTCATTTTTATTATATTAGCTTGACCTAAGCATGAGCAACTGGTGCTTTTTCAATTATTTAGAGCTGACTTTATTTGTGTGAAAATTGTTTTGTCATTGTATTCATATTTTTCCTGGGTTTGTTATAATGTCTACAGTAACTTTAAATGGAATTTCTCTTTCTATTTCTGGCTTTTGGGCTTCATTAGAAATATACAGGGATGTTGAGGATTTACGTGGGTTTATTTCATATCTTGTAACTTTGCTAAAGTTATTTATTATTTCAAGTAGTTGAATTATCTAGTATTCCCTATATCATCATACCATCTGAAAAGAGTGATAGCTTAGTCTCTTCTTTGCTTATTCTAATTTCTTCAATTTCTTTTTCTTCTCTTATTGCTACAGTTAACATTTCTAATACCAAATTGAATAAGAGGGGTGAAAATGGACATCCTTGTTTCACCACCCTGAATCTTATTGGAAATGCATCTAGCTTATCCCCATTGCATATAATACTGATAGTTTTAGGTAGATGCGACTTATTATTTCAAGGAAGACTCCATTTATTCCTGTGTTTTCTAGTGTTTTTATAGGAATGGGTGTTGTATTTGGTCAAAAACTTTTTCTGTATCTATTGAGATAATCATATATTTTCTACTAGTTTTGTTGTTGATATTGATCTATTATACTGATAATTTTCCCAATATTAAACCAGCTTTGCATTCCTAGAATAAATCTTAAGTGGTCAAAGTGTATTATTCTCATAGTAAGTTGTTACAATCTTTTTGCTAATATTTTATTTAAAATTTTTGCATTTACTAGGGAAATTTGTCTATGATTTTCTTTCTCTGGTTTGATTCTTCCTGCTTTAGGTATCAGTGCCATATTTATATAATAAAGAAATAGATAGGACTGCTCCAATTTTCCCAAATAGTCTATAAAGTTATGAAATTAATTGTTCTTCAAACATGTGATACAATTTGCTTGTAAATACATCTGGCCATTCAGACTTTTTCTTATGGAGTTCATTGGGAGCTTGTTCAGTTTCTTTTTCTGAGACGGAGTTATTTAAGAATTTTACTTCCTTTTCTGTAAATCTGTGCAATTTATATTTTTTATAAATATTCATCCATTTCACTAAGATTGTCAAATTTATAGGCATATAATTGGGCAAAATAATTCTTAATTATTTTTTAATTTCCTCTTCATTGGAGGTAAGTTCAACCTTTATTAGTTTTGATACTGGTAATTTGGTTTTCTTCTTTCTTTTAATCAAATTCACCAAAGGTTCATCAATTTTATTGTTTTTTTTTCATAAAACCCAAGCAGTTTTATTTATTAGTTCAACAGTTTTCTTAATTTCAAATTTATTAATCACTCCTTTTGTTTTTAGTATTTCAAATTTAGTGATTAATTGGGGATTTTCAACTTGTTCTTTTTCTAGCTTTTTCAGCTGCATGTCTAATTCTTTGATCTCCTTCTTCTCTATTTTATTCATGTAAGCATTCAGAGATAAATAAAAATTCCCCTAAGAACCACTTTCACTGTATCCCATAACTTTTAGTATGTTGTCTCATTATTGTCATTTCTCTTGAATGAAGTTACTGATTGTTTCTATGATTTGTTGTTTACCCACTCATTCTTTAAGATAAGATTATGTAGTTTCCAATTAGTTTTTAGTCTATCCTTTCATGGCCCTTTATTACATATAATTTTTATTGCATAATTCTGAAAAGGATTCATTTAATATTTCTGCCTTTCTGCACTGGACTGTGAGATTTTTATGCCCTAGTACATGGTTGAGTCTGTGCTGGTACAGCCCACTCTTTCCCCCACTCCCATCCCACCTGGCTCAACAAATCCTACCTGAGGATTTTCTGTGTTGTTGACTGGGGCTGGAAATCTACCACACTCTGTTTCCTAGAGAATTCTGCCACTCTAAAATTTGTTCAGATTCACTTTTTAGAGGTAACTGAAGGAATTTATGGGCTAGCTCAGGTAAGTCCCTGCTTTCACTTTGCCATCTTGACTCCGCCCCTTCTCGGCCTCAGGTTTTTTTGCCTGTAAAATGAGCATTTTGAACTAGATGAACTCTCTGGTCTTTTCTACGTCTAAATCAGTGCTTCAAATGATCTAGGGTGAGTCTCAAGTATGGCCCTTTAACTGAATTTAAACTTTATTCTGTGAAGTTTGTGAAGTGCCCTACTCCTGATCTAGGGTCTAGCAACTTGTCCACTTTCTAGTTGCATACCCTTGAACATGTAGTTTTCTTTTTCTTTTTCTTTTATCTAATTAAATGGCTCATTGAAAGGATTAAGATAAATGAAATATGTAAAAGCAATTTCTAATCTGTAGAGCACTACAAATATTGTTCAGTCATGTCTGATTCTTCATGACCATTTTTGGGATTTTCTTGGCAGAGATACTGGATGGTTTGCCATTTCCTTTTCCAGCTCATTTTACAGATGGGGAAATTGAGGCAATTTGGATTGAGTGACTTACCCAGAGTCACACAGCTAGTAAGAGTATGACAGCAGATTCGAACTCAGGTCTTCCTGACTCCAGTTCTAAGGCTCTATTCACTGTGCCACCTAGCTGCCATGGTACAGTGGGAGTTTTGGACCTAGAGTCAGGAAGACTTTCCTGAGTTCAAATTGGACATCAGACACTTACTAGCTGTATAACCCATGGCAAGTCATTTAATGCCATTTTCCTCAGTTTCCTCATCTGTAAAATGAGCTGGAGAAAAAAAATGGCAAAACATTCTAGTATCTCTACCAAGAAAACCCACAGGGAGTTATGAAGAGTAAAACATAACTAAAAACAACAAAACAACAATATAAATGTTAATTATTATTGGATGGATTTTATGAATACATGTTTTATATAACAAGTAATCTATAAAATATAATAAAATGTTAGAGATCACAGCACATCAATAACCTTCTTATTACCTATTTTCTATAGATTGACATTCAGTATAACCCAAGTCTGCCTTGTACTTTTAATTAGTAAATTCCTGAAAAAAGGCAAGAGAAAAAGCTTTCTTAAAAACCAACAATGTTATCCTTTTTCCTTACAATTTTATCATACTTACTCTTGTTCTTAAAATCTCACAGTTAGATTTTTTTAAGGGTCACATCTGTCCTGTTATTCTGGCATCATTCATCAATCCTATCAAGCCAGAGTGACTGGTGGAATAGTCTAGTCTTGAAGTGAATCTTTTGATTAACTTTAAGTTCTGAGGACCAAACCATTGATACAAATTTACTTTGTTTGGTGATTGATATCCTGTAAGTCTTAGATATTCATCCATCTGGATGTGTTCGGGTCATAGAGTCATAGACTTAGAACTGGAAAGAGACCTTAGTGGCCACCTAGTCTGAAATACTCTCATTTTACAGATTAGAGAAAAGAACCCTATAGAGATTGAGTTACTTGTTCATGGTCACAAAGGTCATGACATAAATTTTCTATTAGTTACATGGATTCTGTCAAGCAGGCAAAGTTTTAGAATAAGTCCTAATTTATAAACCATGTTCTTATAACATTCTTGTCAGGGTTCCTTATGGAACTACTGCATAGATAAAATTACCTTAGAATATTGAGGACAATTTTTATAGTGCTTTATTTTAATAAGGATGTTACTTATATTAACCCATTTTATCCTAGCAATAACTCCCCAGTATAAGTACAATAATTCACATCATATTTCAAAGAATTTTAAGTTTTACAAAATATTTCCTTCCTCCAAAAAACAAATACAAACCTATTACCCCAAAACTATGCATTAGGAGAAGTAAAGACAATTAGGCGGCACAGTGAATAGAGTCCTGGACCTGGGTTCAGGAAGACTCATCTTCCTGAGTTGAAATCTGGCCTCAGGAACTTACTATTTGTGTGACTCTGGCCAAGTCTTTTTCCTTTTTTTGCCTCAGTTTCCTCATCTGTAAAATGAGCTGAAGAAGGAAATGGCAAACTGCTTGAGTATTTTTGCCAAGAAAATGCCCAAAAGGGTCACAAAGAGTCAGACACAACTGAAAATGACTTACAACAACAGCAGAAGTAAAGTGATTTGGCCACAGTTATTCACCTGGGAAGAATTAGCTCCAATATTAAATAAGTAAGTACTTCAGAACATTTCTCTTCTTATATACCACCTGCCTCTTTTTAATACATTGCTAGTTAAAAGTACAAAGCCAACAAATATTACACTGAATATTACCCTTTAGCATCTAGATTATAACAAAGTTTAAGCAATCAATCAATGCATTTTTAAGCTACAACTATGTGCACTGACTTGTGTTACAGGAAGTACTTGTGACACAAAGACAAAAGAAACAATTCCTGCTTTCAAAGAACTTATATTTATCAGGAGCATGACAACATGTGCTCAATTACATAATTACTGTATTTTTATAAATCCTTGATACTGGAGAAACTCAGGCTAGTCGATCACTTGAGCTCAGGAGTTCTAAACTACAGTAGGCTTAATACTGACTGTCTACAATAAGTCTGGCACCAAGATAGGTGTGTGTGTGTGTGTGTGTGTGTGTGTGTGTGTTTACATGTGGGGGGGAAGTGTTGGCTAGTAGGCTGTCTAAGAAGGAATGAACTATATGAGGTCAGCTATAGAGCAGGTTAAAGCTTCCATGATCAGTAATGATACTTGGCCCTTGAATGGCTGTTGTGCTTCTGACCTGGCTAAGATGAGAAAGAGAGGAAGAAAGAATAAAAAAGAAATCCAACAAACATTTCAATGCCTACTATGTACCAGGCCCTGTGCTAAGTTCAAGATTTACAAATAATAAAAGAAAAACTGTCCCTGCTCTCAAGGAGCTCACAGACTAAAGTAGGAAACAACACACAAAAGGAAGCAGAAAAACCGGGGGTTGGGAATGGGACACCAGGAGTACCTAGTACAGGGGCATCGTGTTCCATGGAATTGAAACCAGGCAAGGCAGCAAAGGCAAAGTGGAGTGAGTTGAGAGTGCAGTTTCTGCTCTCTCTTAAAGGATTGCATTGGGGAGAGTTTGTTACTCTACCCTGCAACCCCACAAGCAAAGGAGGGAGGAGACTGAGGGAGGTGGTGTAAATCAAGGCTTGAGTTAGCAGCATGATGGGGAGTTTAGAAGTGATGAACTTATCTTGGTAGGGGCATATTATTCCATGGAGTTAGAACCAGGCAAGCAACAGATGCAAAAGGGAGCAGATGCAAATAAAGAGACAGAGAGAGAGAGAAAAAGAAAAAAAAATAAGAGTGTGTATATGTATAGGCATGTATATTTATGAATAGACATAGACTACATATATATGTATATGCATACACACACATACACACACACAGAGGGAGAGGGAGGGAGAGAGAGCAAACACAAATGAAATTTGATTTTTGTCTACCAGAGAAAAATTGGATACATCTCTCCCTTAGGGTTTGAGGTGTCTCTTTTCTACAGGCATCAATTTAAACCCTCTTTCCAATGTGGTCTGCTCACTTTTAAATACCTGTGACCAGTACCCCAGTTCCATTGTAACAATTTATATTGATTGGCTTTTCCAAAAGGAAATTTACTTCAAGGTACAGTAAGAACAGGGATACAAATATTTACCTACATATTCTCTCTTATTCTACTTTAATCTGTAAGGAAAATAAGCTTAGACTTCATTTCTACTTAGCATTGGTACTTCAGTTGTGCAATTGTTCATTTCAAAATGTTGCATTGTTGCTGAATGAGTTCTTATCTCAGCTATGCAGAACTGGGTTACAAAGGTAGCCCTTCACTTCTCAGGTCCTCAAGGCTGGACTGGATGCAAAATATAGCAAAGACTATTCCTGGACCGTCTGGTGAATGATTGTGCCGATCTTTCCAGACTCCAGCTTGTAGACTCAAATCCCCTGATCTGAAGTGAGAAAATGAGCACTGAGTTGAAGAACTGAAGTTTTTCATAGACTGCATGTTGGCTTTAAATGAGGAGGGCTCAAAGCCTCTCCCCTTGCAGAGTTTGTCTCTCTTACAATAATTGTTTCTTATGTCTCTCTTCTCTCTCCTGAATGCTGTCAGACAGGAAAGATTCAAAAGCAAGAGAGGGAAGGACAAGGTTGATTAGTGCCTTTTGTATCTCCCTTTCCAGTTCTGGTTATGCAGCCACAGTCAAAGAGGCTTTTCCTCTCAAAGGTTACAGTTTAGAGCCAGTTACAGAACACCTGTGCATACTCCAAATCTCTTTAAGGGCACTTTCATTACAGCTCTCCCTAAAACAGCCTCCTTAACCTCTTCCAAATTGCATCATAGACCATTTGCATAGGTTCCTAAGTACTGGGGTCATCAATCACTTCCCTGTTACATAGTTAATTCAAGAGGGAAAGATCGCTAACAATTGGATGGAATTCTGAAAGGCCTAGTGCAGGAAGGAGCACCTCAGTTACCCTTTGACAGAAGACAGGAATTTTATACGGGTGAATCTAGAAGGAATTGCTTTCCATATTTGGGGACCATTTATGCAAAGACATGAAGGCCACAGGTGGGATGTTGTATATGGGGAGCAGCCAGCAGGCCATGTTGGCTAAAATGAAGAAGGCAGTGAAAGGCGAATAATATGAAATAACCAAAAAGGCAGGTGGAAGTCAAATTGTGGAGGGCTTTAAAGAATGAAGACAACATTTTATTCTAGATATATGAGTGAGTTACTAATGCTTTTTGAGTGGCGTAAGGGGATGGTGGTGACATGTCAGTTCTATACTCTAACAACAAATTCTACTTACATTTAGATACAGTGTGTAATTGTAGATACTGTATATTATTGTTGAAAAAGCATTTCCTTTGAAATTAGGAAATCTAGGTTCAAGAATTCCATGCTCTAATTTGTCATTGAACTAATTATAAATCTTGACCTAATCATTTTATTTCCTTGGACCTCAGTGTCCTTACATGTGAAATGAAGAAGATGAACTAACTGAATGATATCACCTCTCTTGATTCTAATATCCTATGATGTGCTTATAAGGAAGTTTGAAATAGTCTATGGAATTAAGCAAAGTGGTTGGGGATCATAATCAACATAATTCTTTTATAGTTTACTCTAAAAAGTCATTCTCCCCCCTAAAATGTCTGGTTTTCCTTATAGTTTATAGTTTAAAAAATCATTCCTCCTGCCACCCCTGAAATGTCTGTTTTTCCTCCAAAAAAAACTTCACAAGGAATTGTATCTGATTTAGTATTGAACTTCTACCCTTCCCCACTATAAGGGGGATTGTATTTTTAGTCTGAGAAGTGTTTCCTGTATGTCAGAACAATCTCATTTTTGGTCACTATAGCATGTGAGTAGAAAACAGGAAAGACTTTCTCCCCAACATCCTGTATATTGATGTGACTCTATCTTACTCCAAAGATTGATTTCTCTAGTTCTCAAGAAGGTATAGACTATATGCAGGCATAAAATGCATTCAATTAACACCGTATTGCATACAAATTTACTGGTAGCATAAACCATATTGATTTTTTTCTTTGGATTCATAAATCAGATTATTCTTTCTCCATTCAAATAAAAAACCAACAACATATGTGAATTCCTACCACATAAATAATTTATTTCGATTCCTTTTGAATTTTTGCTCTATTTTGCCATAAATAATTTTTGTGTGTGAAAAATGTGTGTTTTTTGGAACTGTGACAATGGAAAAATATTATTTTTTGCTATATTTTCTCCTTTAAACATTATTTATACAAATTTCAGAGAAAGTGAAGGCATATGTGGTTTTATGATAAATGGGGGAAAAAAGTCCAACAAAGAGGCTCTTTTCAATTGCGATTTTTTTACAAAGATGTATTAACGTTAGATATATTCTGAGTAGTATCAGACCATATGTTAACTCATGTTGTATAATGTCTGGAAATGGAGGTGACATTGTCTGTTTCTATGTGATGCCAAAGACACAGATAAAAAAGAAATGTCTGATCAAATCACCTGGATCTTTCCAAACAGAGGTATATGGTGCTGTGGAGACAAAACCTGCAAATAATTTACTTTTCATCCAATTGTTCTGGCTTCATCATCCAACCAACATGTTTTCCATCAGTCAGAAAATCTAGTTTGCTAGTGCTTTCCCAACTCCTGAATTTGATACATAATAAAACTAAAGCCCAGAAAGTTTAAATGATTTTACTAAGATCAAATAGCTAATTAGTGGAAGTACTAAAATGTGGGCATACTGGCTTTAAGTGTCTAGGGACTTTGATACTATATAGTTGACTATACTTCCATGGAAAGAGAGTAGTTATAGCTCTAGGCTTTGCTGACCCTTTGAAAACCTATGCTTCCTACCAATTAAAGAAATCATATGAAAAATGAGAATGTTTAGTTAAGGATTCTAACCAAATCAAAACTTCCAACCCATATGACTTCAACCTACTTAAAATTCTTGTTTTAGAAGGCTATCGAGAGCTGAAAGAGAATAAAAAAACACTATGACACCTATCATATTGGCTAATATGACAGAAAAGGAAAATGATAAATGTTGGAGGGGGTATGGGAAAACACTAATGCATTGTTGGTGGAGTTGCAAAGTGATCCAGCAATTCTGGAGAGCAATTTGGAATTATGCTCAAAGGGCAATCAAACCGTGTATTTCCTTTGATCTAGCAATACCACTTCTAGGGCTCAATCTCAAAGAGATCCAAAAAATGGAAAAAGGACCAATTTGTAACACACACACATACATACATACATACATACATACATACATACATGTATATGTGAGGGAATATCCATCAATTGGGGAATAACTAAAAAATTGTAATATATGAATGTGATGGAAAATATACTATAAGAATGGAGCAGGAGGATTTCAGAAAACCTTAGAAGGACATCAAGTGATGCAAAGTGAAGTGAGCAGAACCAAAACATTGTGCACAGTAAGAGTAACATTGTATAATGATTGATTATGAATGACTTAGCTCTTAACAATACAGTGATCCAAAAAAGTTCTAAAGGACTCATGACTAAAAATGCTATCCTTATCCAGAGAAATAACAGGTGGAGTCTGAACAGAGATTGAAACATACTATTTTCACTTAATTTATTTTGGTGATTTTTTTCTTTTGGTCTGTTTCTTCTTTTACGACATGAAAAATATGGAAATATGTTTTACATGCTTTCACATATATAACCATTTAACCTGGATCCAAATTGCTTGCCTTCTGAGGGAGAGGGAATGTGAGGGAGGGAAGAAGAAAATTTGAAACTTCATTTTTTAAAGCATATTAAAAATTGTCTTCACTTGTAATTGGCAAAATAAAAAAAAATATTAAAAAAATGATACTGTGACACCATTTCACTGATGTCACAAGGCTGAGTGGAAAGCTTCTCCAAAACGATGAGTCTAAAGTCATCTGTCCCTTTTCTGCAATCCTATGGAAGGTATATTATGTAATGTGCTTTATTTTATTTTCTCAATATTTTGCTATTTTCTCAATTTTTCTACATATATATGAAATTAATGATTGGAAATGTGTCAAGCACTTGCTATGTGTGTGCAAAGCACTGTGCTTTAAGTCCTGGGAACACAAATAGCTAACAAATATATTAGTTTCATTTTCCCAGTGAGAGTGTCTCCACCTTCTGCAGGTTACATGCCCTGAAGAAAGAGAATAACCAGGATGAGCTGTATAGCAGTGCATGGAGACCTATTTTCTAAGGACAGGGGAAAAAAGTCCCCTGTGTCTGGGTATCTGAGACTGTGAGAGATGAAGGAGCTTTCTGAGTCTAAAAGAAATACTGTTGTTTTCCTCTCCCCCTGGAAGAGAAATCTCATGTAAGGTAGAATATGGACCAAAATACAGGAGGAGTAAAAAAAGGTTTATTGTACTATTTTTGCAGTTCAGACAAAAATAAGCAAGGAGCAAGAGAGACAGCATGCACCTAGCATGGGTGGTATTTCATAAGCAACCAGGACATCAAAGCTGCTTCCTTTTCTTCTTCTCAACTACACAGAACAGCCTGATATCATATCTGAGATAGGCCAGTTGTGTGGATTTTTTTTTCCTTTAGGAGAATGAACAGACAAAAGTTCCTATGTCTCATTTCTCCTTTCCTTTGCTTCCCCACTCTTGCCCAAGAAGTCATTTATTAAATTCAAAAGTTGCCTTAACCTTTAAAGTTTGTTTACATTTCTTATTAATTAGTTCTAAACATTGGCTTGATAAAGTTAATGATTACTGCTTCTGATTTTTGTGTTTTGTTATATGTGAATATGGAGTTACAAAAGAGACAGAGACAGTGGTAAAAGGACTTAACCAGATGACAAAGAAAAGGACAAAGAGTAAAGACTCTGAATTGTTGAGAAGAGATCTAGAGTTCAATGAGAGAGAATTTTATTTCAAAAATTAAACTTTCCAAAATGGTCAGATTAAGGACAAACCCTGTAAATCTTGGCTTTTCTCCTAGGTATGTCAGAGTCAAATAGCAACTTGCTACCTGGTGGGGGAAGGGAGAATGACTGTTTTATTTAAGTAGTCCTTTTCTCCATTGTTCTCCATCAGGTATACTCACAGAGACTTCCCACTTTAGGATGGGGCTGGCAGTGGCTATTAGGAAGCAGGTCACACTTGTGGGAGAAAACAGAGGAATTAGCTGGAAAAGATTAGTTATACTCACATTCCAACAGTGGAGGCCAGAAGGAAGGGAGTAAGATTTATACCCTCTCATCCTGCAATAACTTCACTATTGGTGAACTTTTCTACCTTAAACTGTGAGGTTATGGGAACTTTAAGATCTTCTCTGTCCTGTAATAGACCCATGTGACCTGCTTTGATTTTTGGCCCAGCCAACAGCTTGAGTCACATGGAGCCCATGGCATGAGGAGCTTCAAACAAGTAGAGCAAGAAGAGAAAGCTAGACAGAGCTGGGTGAGAGTGAGGCAGAGCTGGGAGAGAGCTGAGGCAGAGCAGTTGGTTGTGAGTGAGAGGGGGAAGAATTTTGACTAGGGGAGCTTGTTTGTGGGGAGACCTAAATGAGGGAATGCTTAGGGATGATGGTGCTCCCTGGATTGGTGATGTGTATGAACTTCTTTGTTACAATAGTGGAATTGGCTTTCTGGTATCAATAAATATCTTGGTTTTGTCTTTGAGGAAGAGAATATGTTATATGTGTGAATAAACACTGGAAATACATCTGCATAGTCATAGTAGCTGCTATGGTTATTGCATTGGTAACATATAAACAAATTACCTTCACATGTCTAAACGGTTGCTGGTTTATTAAAAAGGAAGTAATAACAGAATCTGGGGTTCTCTGATTGTCTTTGATTTATTTCCTATTGGTATTCTTTTGTGGTATATTGTGGTATATCATATTGTGGTATGTCCCACAAACTCCTAGCAACTCTGCAGTGTGGACATGGTCACATAAACTATTTTCGGAGAAAGGAACTGTGATAATAATGGCAACTAAAGGTTCCCCTGTATTGGCTTGGTTTTCAAACTGATTGTGTTAAAACCCAGAGCTTGTTAATCCCACCTGTGGGATGGACTTGTTGATGTGAAAAGAGAGTCCTGAACTGGGAGGAGCTTGTGACGTAGATTTGGAGAGACAAGGGAGAGGCAGAAGAACTTTTTGGAAGCAGCACCTCATGGAGGCAGAGAAAGACTAAGAGGATTGCAGAGGGCCACTTTGAATTGCCTTGGACTTTTGAGACCTGCCCCCTGAGCTGCCAAGGACTGAGGAGACATGGCTGTTTTGCTGGTACTTTGTCTGTCTGTTTTGATGTTGTTTTGCCAGATTTGTTCACTGGTGAAAGACAGTCCTGTTGTTGAAGAAGTCCTGGAACCTGGCTGTTGGCTAAGAGCTCCTGAGACTGTCCTGTAGACAGTGAGTGAATACTGTCCACTGGTGAAGGACAGTGATGTTGTTGCAGGGGTCTGGAGACTGTCCTGCAGACAGAGTGAATACTGTCCACTGGTGAAGGACAGTGCTGTTGTTGCAGGGGTCTGGGAACCTTTCTGTTGGTTCAGAAGCCCTGAAGGAGGATTTTCTTATTGTATGTTTACAGAAATCCTGGAAGAGGGTTTTGGTAATGTTTTCAGGGGTTCTAGGACTGTTCTACAGACAGAGGATGAATTAATGAAGGGACTGGCAAT
Source organism: Petaurus breviceps papuanus (assembly GCF_028583685.1). Taxonomy (NCBI): domain Eukaryota; kingdom Metazoa; phylum Chordata; class Mammalia; order Diprotodontia; family Petauridae; genus Petaurus; species Petaurus breviceps. Next base: position 18,743,848 of record NW_027187348.1, on the reverse strand, counting down.
GTATCTTGTGGCCTTGCTAAGCCTTGTCTCCCCAGGAACTAAGATTGCTGAGAACTTGCCTCTTGTGTCAAGATGAAGAAAAGACCTCCATTTGGGTATTAAGTGCTGTGCTTAAACTTGATGTAACTCTGGGGTAGATTCAATTGTGATCCAGGGGTGGGGAACTTTTGACCTTTTTGTGCTCTGTGATTGAACAAATGAAGGTACTTTACTTATGTTTGGAAACTAATCTCCATTTGAGAAGAGGAGCTTTGTGGTGGACTAAATGAAGGTACAGCCTAGGAGTGGAGTAGTATTTAGAACAGGGACTTTGTAATTGATTGAATGATTGGAAGGTCCTGGGATGGGATAGTACTTGGAGATTATTTAATCACCCTTAGTAAATGCTGTATTTTTAATGATGTCATATTTTGACCTTCTCTGTTCTTGGTTTGTCACTGAATAAAATGGAGAGCACCTATGCTGGTATTCTGAACCTTGGGAAGTTGCCTTTCCTTGGCATTACATTACAGGAACACACTTAAGGTGTGATATTTCCTTATATTCCTTAGGGTACATATGGAGAATACTTAGGCAGACCAGACCACTATCTTGTTGTAGTGAAGATCTTTCTTGGCCCCTTCTCTCTGACTGTAGGTGCATCCAATTATCCTGTGACAGCAGAATTTAGGAACTCAATTTAAGAAATATTGGCAATATTCAAATTTTCCTTTTCATCTTATGTGCATCAGCTCATTTCAAGACCGCTGCTGTGCTTCAAATGGCAGTAGTGCCCTTGTCTTCCTCCCTTCAAGACCTTTATTTATACTTCTTATTTTGGTGTTGCTAATATTCCATTTGATTGAAAATTAATTTTTTTTTAATTTTCACTCTTTCTTAAAAATTTATTTATTTTTAGTTTTCAAAATTAATTCTAACAAGATTTTGAGTTACAATTTTTTCTCTCTCCATCTTTCCCCTACCCCAACCCCAAAACAGCAAGCCTATGGAATACCCCTCCCCCAATCTGTTTTCTCTTATATCTTTGTATTTTATATCCCATTCACTTCCCCCCCCCCCAATTTTCTAGTAGGGCAAGACTAGGTCAAAGGAGCTAGTACTAAAATCAAGAATCATCTACCCAGCAAAACTGAGTATATGCTATAGGGGAAAATATGGTAATTTAATGAAATAGAGGATTTTCAAGCAATCTTGATGAAAAACCTGAGTTGAACACAAATTTTGATTTTCAAATACAAGAAGCAAGAGAAGCATGAGAAGGTAAACAGGAAAAAGAAATCATAAGGAACTTATTAAAGTTGAACTATTTTTTTAAAGCAATTGGAGTTAAGTAACTTGCTCAAGGTTACATGGCCAGGTGTTTCTGGGTGGGTGCTAAGTGTCTGAGCCCGGATTCAATCCCCAGGTCATCTCGACACTGGAGCCGGTGCAATTAGTTGCTGTGCTACCTGGCTGCCCCCATAAAGTTGAACTATTTATATTCTTACATGGAAAAATGAAAATTGTAAGTCATAAGACTTTAAGTATTATAACCTAGTACCTGTACATCTTATTTCCCAGTTGCATGTAAAAGACCAATTTTTAAGCATTTGTTTTTAAAACATTGAGTTCCAGATTTTTCCCCTTCTTCCCTCATCAACCACCCCCACTAGGAAGATAAGCAGTTCAATATAGATTGTACATGTGTAGTTACCCAAACCATTTCCATAGTAGTTATATTGTGAAAGATTAACTATATTTACCTCCATCCTATCCCACTCCCCACTTATTCTATTTTCTCCTTTGATGTATCCATTTTCAAATGTTTGCTTCTAACTACCCTCTCTCCCAATCTGCCCTCCCTTATATCCACCCCCCCCCATCCCCCTATTTTTCTGTAGGGTAAGATACCCAATTGACTGTGTATGTTATTCCCTCCTTAAGCCAAATTCAATGACAATCAGGTTGTCCCATTCCCTTTCACCTTCCTGCTCTTCCCCTCCATTGTAAAAGTTTTCTCTTGCCTCTTTTATATGACATAATTTACCCTAATCTTTCTGTCTTCTTTCCTTTCCTCTTTTCCCAATAAATTCCTCTCTCACCTCTTAATTTTATTTTTTAGATATCATCCCTTCATATTCTAGTCATCCTGTGCCCTGTCTATGTATACATGAATATACAAATGCCCACACTCATATATATATATATATATATATATATATATATATATATATACATATATATATTTATATAGACTGAAATTCTCCTATACATACTATATACATATATGTTCCCTTCACCTATCTTCATACAGAGAAAAGTCTTATGACTTACAATTTTCATTTTTCCATGTAAGAATATAAATAGTTCAACTTAATAAGTTCCTTATGATTTCTTTTTCCTGTTTACCTTCTCATGCTTCTCTTGCTTCTTGTATTTGAAAGTCAAAATTTCTGTTCAACTCAGGTTTTTCATTAATAATGCTTGAAAATTATTTCATTGAATGACCATATTTTCCCCTGTAGCATATACTCAGGTTTGCTGGGCAGATGATTCTTGATTTTAGTACTATCTCCTTTGACCTCCAGAATATCATATTCCAAGGCCTTCAATCCCTTAATGTAAAAGCTGTTATGTCTTGTGTTATCCTGATTGTGCTCCTACAATACTCAAATTGTTTCTTCCTGATTGCTTGCAGTATTTTTTCCTTGACCTGGGAACTGTGGAATTTGGCTATAATATTCCTAGGAGTTTGCTTTTTGGGATCTTTTTCAAGAGGTGATTAGTGAATTCTTTTAAGTTGTATTTTGCCCTCTGATTCTAGAATATCAGGGTAATTTTGCTTGATAATTTCTTGAAAGATGGTGCCTAGACTCTTTATCATGGTTTTCAGGAAGACCAATAATTTTTAAATGATCTCTCCTGGATCTATTTTCCAGGTCAGTGGTTTTTCCAATGAGATATTTCACTTTGCCTTCTATTTTTTCATTTGTTTGTATCTGTTTTATAAAATCTTGATTTCTGATAAAGTCATTAGCTTCCGATTGTCCCAATCTAATTTTGAAAGAGCTATTCTCTTAAGTGAGTTTTTGAAATTCCTTTTCCATCTGGCAAATTCGACTTTTTAAAGCATTCTTCTTCTCATTGGGTTTTTGGACCTCTTTTGCCATTTGAGTTAGTCTATTTTTTTAAGGTGCTATTTTCTTCAGTATTTTTTGGGTCTCCTTTTGCAGACTGTTGACTCGCTTTTTATGATTTTCTTGCCTCATTCTCATTTCTCATCTCAATATGTCTTCCACTTCTCTTGATTTTCAAAATCCTTCTTGAACTCCTCTATGGCTTGTAACCAGTTCATATTTTTCTTGGAGGCTTTTGATGCAGGAGTTCTGACTTCAATATCTTCCTCCCACTCCATGACTTGATCCTTTTTGTCCCCAATAAAAAATTCTATAGTCTGTGCTTCTGTTGCTTGCTCATATTGACAGCCAATTACTTGACTTTTGAGCTCTTTGCCACAATAGAACTCTGCTTCCCAAATGGAGAAAGCTATATCCCAAATTGCTGGGGTTTTTGAAGCTGCCAGAGCTATTAGATGGGTGCCTTCTCTCCAGCCCCCACATTCTCTGGCTCACTGGTCACTCACCCCAGGACCACCACCCAAAGACAGGTATTCAGATTCAAGCATGTCAAGGCAAGAGTAATTACCCTCTGAATGGTCACTTGGTCCCCCTACAATCTGTAGGTCAGGAGTTTGGAAGCAGCTACACAACACTGGCTGCAGCCACCCCACCTCCTCTTCTTCTCACTCTGGGGGTAGCACCCAGACCACACTGCCCCTGTTCAAACAATGTTCCACACTGACCTTTTACTTTGTCTTTGACTTTGCGTATTGAGAAGTCTGGAAACCACTACAGTTGCTAGTGATCCACTCTCCAGAAGTCTGCTCCAGCCAGGGCTGGTGGAGGCTGCCCTGGGGCTAAAACTGCAGCTCAGTCAGAACTGCACTTGGCTCCCATTGGGCTGCAATGCACCCTTCTTGCTGGCCTGCCAGGCTTCCTTCAGCAGGAGATTTGTTTCTCTCTGTCACTTTGTGGGTTCTGTAGCTCTAAAGTTTGTTTAGAGTCATTTTTAACATGTATTGGAGGAGATGGAAGCCAGAGCCATGTGGAAGTACTGTTTCTACTCTGCCATCTTGGCTCTGCAATCCAAAAATTCTCTGGTGATGAAAACTATAGTTTGTCTTTCTCAAAGTATACAAAACAGTAATTGTGATATACTAAGTAGATGGTAAATAATCATTGATTCATTTTTAAAATTGAAAATATGGATAGAAACTACAGTAAACTTTAATTTGAAATTTTCATATATTCTTTCATTCAAGTTCATTGTTCCTAATGTTCACAAATTTAGAAACTTGTATACTTCTATCCCTAATGATATGGTGTCATCTTTCACACAGCTATCAAAATAATAATCTTAAAGCAAAGATGTGACCTGCTCAGAAATCAATCCCTTGTTCAAAAATCCCTAGAGGCTTCCCATTATCTAAATATAACAAACTTTTTCTCTGACATCTAAAGCTCTTTTTAATCCTTCTTCAGCCTACCTTTCCAGGTTTCTTCCACAGTTTTCTCCTTCACTTACTCTTCACCTTGCTAAGCAGGTTTAGTTGCTATTCACTGACCTTCCTATCCATCTCCTACAACTTTCCATTTGCACTGGCTAGACCCCTTGCCTGACTTGCAGTTTCACCTTCCTTTACTCTTAGAATACTTGGCCTCCTTTAAGGCTCAAATAAGGTGCCATTTTCTCTATGAATCTTTCTATGATGATGTAGACATTAATGCTTTTTTTCTCAAATTAAACTTGTATTTGGTTGAGTGCATATTGTATGCCCAACATATTGTAAGTTCCTTAAGATCAAGGATGTTTTCTGTATTTATATCACTACCATCCAGCACAGTGCCTGGCAATAATAAAATACTAGGATAAAGTTTAGAGCTGGAAGGGACCCTAGTGGTAATTTAGTCTAATTTACTTATTTTATTGATTATTAAATTGAAGTTGAGTGAGTTTCAGCAAGTAGTCCAGTGTCACACAGGTAGTAAATTATGGATCAAAATGTAGTTATTGTTATATTGCAAGAAAAAACAGCTACAAAATAATTTTAATTCTCAGGAAATAAATTAATAGCAAACTATTCACTTTGCATAGAAAGTTTATAGATGATCAGAATTATATCTGATCTAGCTACATTAATTAGTATATTTTCTTTCCCAGAATATAATTTAGACTGGCAAAATGATGAGGTACCTTTCTCCTCCATGCTAAGCAACTATGACAGCCAACACTCAATCAACAAATGTTCTTTTAAGCACTTGCTATATACTAGACACTGGGCTAAGTGATGGAACTACAAATACCAGGAGAAAGAAAGGCAGTCCCTGCCCTCAAGGAGCTTACATTATAATTGTTGTCTTTTGTTGTCTCTAATTGAGTCTTTTCAGATATATCCAACCATTAGTGACCCCCCTTCTTGGAGTTTTCTTGGCAAAGACACTTATGTGGTTTGCCATTTCCTTCTCCAGCTCATTTTACAAGTGAGGAACTGAGGCAAATAGGATTAAGTGACTTGCTCAGAGTTACACAGCTAGTAAGCATCTGAGGCCAGATTTCAACTCATGAAGATGAGCCTTCCTGATTCCAAACCCAGTGCTCTCTCCACTGTACCAAATAGCTGTCCTTTCACTCTAATGGGGGTAGACAACACAGGAAAGGAAGCTGAAAATGAGGTGAGGTTGTGGAGTAGTAGATAAAGGGGCATTATAGAAACAGTCTGAGAGAGAGTGAATGGTATATCCTGGAGGGAAAAAAAGTAGAGGGAGAGGGAGAATGAGAAAGACAAAGATTATTTCCAATGTGTAAGTTACATATTTGTAAAATCATTACATGTAAAGAGAAAGTCTGTGAAAAAGCCAGTATAGCCTTCATGGGAGGAAAGATCATTAAAGACAGACAGACACACCACACACAGACACAGACACACACACACACACACACACACACTTCTTCCAGTAGAACATAATTGTAGATTGTTTTGCTTTATGTTTTTGTATGCTCTGCACATAGTAGTTTCTTGACAAATGCTTCCTGAATTGAAAAAGACACAGTAAATATAATGCTTTTTGATACTGACTTTTTTTTAAATATGGAGCTCATAGAATATTTCCCTTACCACACCCCCATGATATAGATTAGTCATTCCATTGATAAACATTTATTAAGTACCTACTGTATGTCAAGCATGGTGTTAACATAGGATAAGCTCTGCTATTTTTTTTTCCATCTTATAAATGAAAAAAAAATTGGCAATCAAAGACATTAAGTGGTTTTTGCCTATGGTCAAGCAAAATAAATGGTGGATCAGGGAAGAGAACTTAAATCATTTGACTCTCAGGTCTAAACATTTTTTATCATGATGTTGCCTCTGACTAATCACGATAATAAAAGTCTATATATTTTCTACTAAGTTGCTAATATTTATTTTTAAATTTAATAAAAGAAATTTTGTTGGTGCCTTTTCCTCCTTATTTCACAGATATTTCCAGATATTTCTTCCTTTGATCTCATTATCTTTCCTTCTAAAGAGAAAGGGAAAAATACAGTTAAGCAAAACTGATCAACAAAACAAAGCACATGTTAAATGACCTTTTTTCCCAAACTTGATTTTTTTTTGTTTTTGCATAATGTTAGCTGTTATGTGAACCTAGATATGAATACAGCTAACATCCTGAACTATGAAGCGAGGAGAATCAAACCTTGGATTTTGTCCAGGTACAACTTCGTAAATGGTAGCTTTTATTTTAACCAGGGCTTAGTACCTTCCTTTTGCCAAGATGCTTTTGCTCCATAGACCACATCTTAGGTTCAATTTTCATTACACCAGGATAATCCTCTAAGTTCTTTTAGCATCGGTTATTTAAGTCAGTGGCACACTGAACAGTTGTGCTTGTTTTCATCATAATCTCCTGGGTTTTTTTATTTGTTTTTCTAAAGATAGGAGAGACTTTTTAGTTAAGCTCTAATGCTCTGGTCCTAAGCCTGTAGGGCTCTTTCTTTATTCAAAAAAAAAAACCCAACAACTAAGTCTTCATGAAAATAAGAGAAAAAGAATTTAAAATCATCCAAGTAAGGAGCATAGGGGTACAGTGGAGAATAAAGAACAGTTTATATATTAATTAATAAATAAAGAACAGTTTATATATTAATTAAAATCTTTGTTTTGGTCATTATTGGTTTGCCTCCTCAGTACTACATAATATAGCAAAGGGATTTTAAAAGCTAAAAGTGACAAAGATCCTAGATCCCGATTTCCTTCCTGAAATGACAGGAAATAATAGAGCATTTGGTCCAGAGATAAAGCATGAATGAATCTTCCTTAAGACTCAAGAAGGACTAAAATCACTTATCCAAGCAGGAGGCAAGGCTTCTGAATCTTTGTAGAAAACCAGCTCTGTTTACTTGTGGTATGCATCTTTAGATATGGGGAGGGATTCTGGTATTAAGAAGCATTTCAGCTATTGCCTTAGTTGGCTACACAGAATACATCGAGGGTGGGTGATACTGTCAGGGTTTAGAACTCTGGAATTCTGCTTTGAAGCTCAGTGGCAGAACTGGTTCTGTTTAACTCAAATTTCCCATTTCAACAAATAGGGATGTCCATATTCTGTCCTTTTTTTCCCCTTCACACTAAGTTATTACTGTTCCTAGGAGATTTCTGAAGGAGATACAGAATGTAATATGTGCCAGGAAAATCAAACACCCCCTTGACCATCTCCTCCTTTCATATGTCAAAGAAGAAAGCCAATGACCATGAACCCAAGAACTTTGGGAACAGTAGTGTCCCTTCACACCACCAGATCTTGTTCCAGGTGTGACACTGTAGTTATCATGAGGGGAGTAATCATTAAGGAGGAGGGGTCTACCTTCCTTGTGACCACCACCAAATGCTAAGCTACTATGACTGATAGCAAAAGAATCCAAGGAGTGACTGCATCTCCCCCCGGCCCTCCTCCTCCCCCCCCCCCACTCTGCTTAAAACCATCATTCTGGGAAGGGAACACCTTTAACTCTCATATATGGCCATTGCTTCTGTGAGTGTTTTAGCCTTAACTACTAAATACCCAGGAAAGAAAATTCTCACCACCAAACTCCTTTGCCAAGTCAAATGGTTCAATATCACAAAAATACATGATTTTTTAATTAGAGAAAATTAAAGAATTATTGTTATTTGCTTTGCCACTGGACCTTAAGGACTAAGGACTATGAGATCTTTGTATCTGACTTGCAGCTGAAATTTTTTGGGGAAGTTCTCTTCCCTATTAAAATATAAATTTCTTTGGGAATAGGGACCTTCTTTTCTCTTATATGTGTAGCACTTAAGAATGATTTGCACATAGTGAGTGCTTAATAAATGCATTTTCATCCATCTTTCCATCCACCCATTCATTTATTCCTTCAAAAATTCTGGTCAAATGTCTCCATTATAAGAATTCTATGTACTCACGGCTTCCAATGATCTAGAAAATATTTCACTTCACTGTTAATGATAATAAAGTAAAATAGAGCGTTTCCTTAGTAGCCTGTGAAGAAGGTTTCCAATACAGAGGATTGCTGACTATCTTAAGGATTCATTTATAGTCCATCACCCTTGAGAGAGAGATCAGATAATCTCTGGAGTTTCTCTTTACCTCAAGGATGTCATGAACATGATCAAAATGTGGTAAGCTCCTTGGAAATAATGAATGCTAGAAATACTGGGAAATATTTAGCTTAGTTTTCACTCTTTCAGGTAAGGATGGTGTATCCTTTGAGCCATTGGGTATAGAAACAAAAACTTAGACTATAACTTATATTGTATTCTTTCCAATTTCTGACAATTTAGGAAGCTGTATGGCCAAGCTTACATGCGAAGCAGTGGGATGGTGTAGCAGCTTACTGCTCAAGCAGGGTACTTTTCTTCTGCCTTACAAACTAAAAGGCAATTTTGCTATTGTACAGCACTTTATTTATTTATTTGTTAATTTTTACTTTTAATATTAAAGCCCATGGAAATTCAATCCCAATACCAATATTTGGCAATTAAACCTTATACATGTGAGAAATAACCCCTATAGCTAAATAATGTGTGTATGCATTTTTAAGCATAGAACTACTTCTCAAGAGCTCAGATTGCTTTTGACAAATTGATCACTACCCACCCACTACAGGGATGGTCTTTTTTTGTCCTTCTGCCAGTTTTAGATTCTGTGATGGGTGTGAAATGACAGGAAGCTATTGTCAGGGTGTTTGCTGCCAATGTCCTTAGGAATTTGATGAAATATGACAAACAGTGCCTTGCATGGCATACTTTGAGAAATACATCATTTGTTTTATGAAGTTGATGTCAACAGTATTTTCTATTCTGTTCAGAGTATGCATGGATCGTTTCAGAAGGTAAAAGATCTTGTGGGGAGTTTGTTGCAGCACAGAGTTGCCAAATGCTCAGCCCCATATGAAGCTAATGCACCATGCACTCAGACTTTTAAAACATCATACAAAAAAGATGAATAACGGTCATGGTCATGAAGTGGCTCTGTGGAAAAGCTGTTTATAACTAAATGATAGCTCAAATGTGCCTGCTTTTAGGCTGTGTTGGAAATATGAAGCTGAGATTCAGTTAATCAAATCTTTCTGAAGATTGGGAGAAGTAAAAACTTGAGAGGAAAGTGAGAACAGTTAAGTTCCTGTCACAAACCTAAGGATGGGAGATCAACTGATGAAAGGGGCACTTGATTGTACAGACATGTCTACTGGGGTATCTAAAGGTCTCTAATAGTAGGAAGGAACCTAGTGCTGAGGAGTTAAATGGAAGCCAAGGTTGGTCATTCTCATTCATCCACTTGATGCAAAAAAACTTTATTATTTGATAACAAGAAAATTGTAGGAGTTGAGAATTGAGGAATGCTTGAGACAGTGATAGAGTCTGGGAGGCACTGGTGCATTGGTTTTAGGTCTCTCTTCCTTGTATTAGCATCATACTATTATGCTATGAGGGTTTGTGAATCTCTGTACCACTGCCCTGATCCTTCAAGATTATCCCTTGAACCATAAAGGGAATATATACACAAACTTTTGGGATGTGACTCATTGTGAAAGTGGCAGTTCATAACATTTATTTTCAATTGTTGTTCTTTCCATTTCCATTGTTGTATCATTGTGCATATTATTTTCCTATTTCTTCTGACTACTCAGTTAATATGTGTTCTCTTACTTTTCTGTTTTCTTCCTGGTCATTATTTCATATATGAAATACTGTCACATCAAATTCATGAATCACCATTTGTTTAGCCATTTCCCAATTGACAAGAATATTTTTTGCTTTTGGTCTAGGACGTACCTCAAACATCAGACTGAATAGAACTTCTCAGAGCTAGTGGTTCTGATTCTACTTTTAAGGAGATAGGTAGAGAACGTTGATGATGCAAGAGTCAGTAGTATAGTCCCTAATGCAGAATTATTTACTCATAGAAAATTTAATCCCTCCAGAATTCTTGTGGACTTAGAAAACCACAAATCAACATTACTTATTTTGTACTTGAATATATTTTATTAAACATTTCCCAATCACAATTTAATTTGGCTCTTCTGTGACTGGAAGTTTTATGGACTGTGATTTTGACACCTGTGCATGAAGGTATTACTTGCCTGAATTCACAAAGTCCTTATTGCAACAAACATTTAATCAGTATCTTTTTATAAGGCACTACATTGGGACTTGTTGGGTAGATGAAGGTGAAAGACACAGTCCCTCCAAAAGGAAAAAAAAATCTCATATGCCTTATAATATAAACTAGAGTATTGCATAAGCCATCATAAAGGATTACTTTGTGAAGTTGAAATGAGGAAATATCATTTCTATCTGGGAATAATCTGGAAAGGATTAGTTGAGAAGATAATATTTGACTTGAGTCTTGAGGCATGGGTAGAATTTCAATAGGTAGAATTGCTTGTGTGTGTGTGTGTGTGTGTGTTATTCTAGGTATAAAAAAATAGCATGAGCATGAAGTTAATGCTCCTAACAAAATAAAATAGTTTGCTAACTTTTTTTCATGAACCAAATTAGACCAATTTGATCATCTATCTTCTAAGTGAGATTAGACATCCCAGAAACCAAGAAAACATGTAGAACTGTTTACTACACATAATTATGGCAAGTAATTGAACAAAGACATTTTGGTTACAGTTGTGTTAATTACAATTTTAAGGGTAAAGGATATTATTTTCTTCCTGTGTTAAAGTGAGGGATTGAGGTCTTATAGAAAGAGGTGGAACTTATGTCAGAGTACCTAACTTCAAATCCTAACTTTGTTATTTACTACTGCTGGAACCTTGGGCAAATCACTTAAGCCCTCTGGTCCTCATTTCCACATTTGCACATTGAAGGGTTTAGGTTAGATGATCTCTAAATTTTCTCCCAGTTTCAAATTCAGTAAAATTGTTAAGACTCTAAATGCTATTTTTTTCCTCCCCAAGTTTCCATGTATGTCTGTAAGCAGGAAGGAATAAAGGACAGGGAGAAGTGTAAGGTGATACCTCTTCACTTCTCTTTTGTGCTCTCCTATAATCAGCAACTTATGTATTTCCCAACTTCAAACTTTCCCTGTGACTGAAAAGTCCTCTCCATAAAAAAGAAGTGTTTTGGTGAGCAAAGTTTGTAAGGATTATCACAGTTGTGTGTATACAACAGAAAATACAAAATCAAAAAACAACAAGAATTTATTAATCAAGTCTATGATAGACACTGGTGTTAACAAAGGCAAAAATAGTCCTCATCAAGGAGCTTACAGTGACTACTGGAAAAGTGGTTGCAAGTAATGGCATTTGGGGGACCGGGAGAGTAAAAAATTTTCTGTTGCTACCGTATGTTTCATTTTTTTCATAAATCTAATCTCTTGTCATTAGGCTGTATCAGGTTCATTCTTTCATTTATTCAACAAACTTTTCTTAATCTGCTATTTAGAAAGCATTGTGCTAAGCCTAAAAGGAAAGATTCTTCATTACTTTTCAGAATCTGTGATCTCATTGATGGTGATATACCCAGTAGCAATGGAGATTACAACCTAGCTAGACTTGACCACTTTATCTTCCCATATATTTCTTAAAAAGCTTCAACCCATATGAATGGTGATTCCTGAATTTCTCCTGATATAAAGAGGATAGCATTGGATCAAACAAGCAACCTATCAGTTCTGTTTTATTTTTAGTAATGTGGAGGGTATGTCACATATGTATGTGTAAACACACACATAATATGACCCCCACATAAATATAAAATTTTTTTATTTTTCAAACTTTTTTTTCATTTCTTAAATGTTTTATTAATTTCTGATTTACATTGTTCATTTCCACCAGATTTTGAGTTACAAATTTTCTCCCCATTTTCCCCTACTCACCACCCCAAAATAGCAGTCCCACAGTATATCCCCTCCTCCAATCTGCTCTCTCCCATATTTTCTCCCATATCCCTTTCTACTTTTCCAGTAGGGCATGGTGGATCTCTATGCTCCAGTGCCTGTATATCTCATTTCCCAATTACATGTAAAATAGTGTTAATAATAGTATATATATATATATATATATATATATATATATATATATATATTTATTTAAATATTTGATTTTAAAACTTTGAATTCCAGATTCATTCCCTTTCTCCCTTGTCACCCACCCTTACTGGGAAGATAAGCAGTTCAGTATAGGTTGTACATGTGTAGCTAATACAAAACATTAACATAATATATACATTGTAAAAGACTGACTATATTCCCCTACCTCCTATCCCACCTCCCACTTGTTCTGTTCTCTAATTCGATCCCATCCCTTTTCAAAAGTGGGTGCTTCCAACTTCCCTCCCCCCCCAGCCTGCCCTCCCTTTCATCATCACCCCTCTTATCCCCTTCCCCCCTACTCTCCTGTAGGGTGAGATACCTATTTAGTGTGTATTTCATTCCCTCCCCAAGCCAAATTCAATGAGTATAAGGTTGACCCATTCCCTTTTGCCTTCCTATGCTTCCCCTCCATTGTAACCATTTTCCCTTGTCTCTTCTATATGAGATAGTTTATCCCATTCTCTCTCTCCCCATCTCCTGTCATTAAATTCCTCTCTCACCTCTTAAGTTCACCTTTTAAGTATCATCCCTTCCTATTAAATTGGTCCTGTGCCCTCTTTCTATGTATACCTGTAAACATATATACACACATTCACATATGTATTCATATGCCCATATACCCTCATATATAGACACACACACAAACATATATTTCTATTCCCTTCAACTATTTTCATACTGAGAAAAGTTTCATCAGTTACAAGTATTGTTTTTCCATGTAGGAATGTTAATGGTTCAACTTTGATAAGTTCCTTATGATTTCTTTTCCGTTTACCTTTTCTTGCTTCTTGTATCTAAATGTCAAATTTTCAATTCAACTCTGATTTTTTCATGAAGAATCCTTGAAAGTCCTCTATTGCACTGAATGACCAGTTTTGCTAGGTAGGTTTCTTGGTTTTAATCCCAACTCCTTTGACCTCTGGAAAATGATATTGCGAGCCTTCAAACCCTCAGTGCAGAAGCTGCGAGATCCTGGGTTATCCTTATTGTGTTTCCACAATATTCAAATTGTTTCTTCCTGGCTGCTTGTAATATTCTCTCATTGATCTGGGAATTTTGGAACCTGGCTATAATATTCCTAGGAATTTTCTTTTTGGGATCTTTTTCAGGAGGTGATTGGTGGATTCTTTCAACCTCTATTTTGCCTTCTGGTTCTAAAACATCAGGGCAGTTTTCCTTGAGAATTTCTGGTAGGATGATTTCTAGGTTTTTCTTTGATCATGGCTTTCAGATAGTCCAATAATTTTTAAATAATCTCTCCTAGATCTATTTTCTAGGTCAGTGGTTTTTCCAATGAGATATTTCACATTGCCTTCTATTCTTTCATGTGTTTGGATCTCTTTAACAGCATCTTGATTTCTCATAAAGTCATTAACTTCCCTTTTCTCCAATCTAATTCTGAAGTAATGATTCTCCTCATTGAGCTTTTGAGATTCTTTTTCCATCTGGCAAATTTGGCTTTTTAAGGCATTCTTCTCCTCATTGCCTTTTTGAGCCTCTTTTGGCATTTGAGTTAGTCTATTTTTTAAGGTATTATTTTCCTCAGTCAGGCTGTTGACTCTCATTTCGTAATTTTCTTGCATTGTTCTCATTTCTCTTCCCAATTTTTCTTCCACTTCTCTTATCTGCTTCTTAAGGTCCTCTATGGCCTGTAACCAACTTGTATTTTCCTTTGAATCTTTTGGTGCTGGAATTCAGACTTTACTGTCTTCCTTCTGTTCCATGCTTTGATCCTTTTTATCCCCAAAATAGGAGTCTAATTTTGGATTCTTTTGTTTTCTTTGTTTCCTTTTCTTGGTCATGTTGCCATTCAATTACTTGACTTTTGGGCTTTTTGCCACAGTAGGACTGTGCTACCAGACAGGAGAACTTCATACCAAATGCTGGGGTTTTCTCAGCTGCCAGAGGTATTAGTTGGGTGCCCTTGCTGAAGCCTCCACATGCTCTGGCAAGCTGGACTTCCAGGACCTCCACCCTAGCCTGCAATCCAGATCTAAGCAAGTTAAAGCAAGAGTGATTACCGCTCAGACTGGTGCTTGTTCTCCCTACACTCTGCAGGCCAGGAGCTGAAGCTGCCATGTGGGGGCAGCTGCACAGCTGTGGCAGTGGCTTCTCTCCATGGGGTCAAAAGCCGATGCACTGCCAACTACTGGGTTCCAAAGTCCGCACTGCACTGACCTCTCATTTTGTCCTTCACATCTATGTGTTGATAATTCTGGAGACGGCCACAGCTGCTTGTGATCTGGAGTCCCTCTGGCTGGCGGCTCGTCAGGTCCGCCCACATGCGGGCCTGGGCTCGGCTCCTAGAGCCTTGCGCTGTCCGATTCCTTCCAGCCTACCAGGCTGTCCTCAGCAGGAGGTTAGCTTCTCTGTGTCATTTTGTGGGTTCTGTAGCTCCAAAGTTTGTTGAGAGTCCCATTTTCATGAATTGGGGAAGCTGGAATCCGGAGCCTCTTGGAGGTCCTGCTTCTACTCCACCATCTTGACTTTGCCTCCCCTACAATTTCTTTTATAGTCTTTCTCCTGCATTTCTAATGTGTTGCAGAATATTTATGCCCATCTTTCTGCTGTTCCAATAATCTTCGTTTGATGTTAAACATTGATAGACATACTTCTTGCCCCTAAGAAATTTATAATCTATCAGAAAATAATAATCCCTATTTTTTCTGCTTTTGCACTTTATACAGCATTTTTATCATATCACATTGGATTTTAACACAACTCTAATAACCAAGAAATACAGGTGCTATTCTCCTTTACCATGTAAGGGTTTGTCAGGGTTTAGTAACCTGCAAAGGATCATACCCACCAGCAAAGTTCAGGGCTGATATTGGACTTCAAATACATGTGATTTTCAGTTAATTTAATTCAACACACTTTTATGAAGAGCCTACTCTGGGCAAGGTAGTATGCTAGACACAGAACTAGTCATGCTACTTTTGTGGTACTCCACAGTTCAATAAAGTACTTATTTTCTATCCTGCTAAGGCTCTGGTTAAAGAAAATGCTATATATATATATTTGTAAAGGCAGCTAGGAGGCATTGTAGATAGAGTGCTAGACCTGAAGTGAGGAAAACTTATCTTGCTGAGATCGAATCTGGCTTCAGACTCTTAGTGGTTGTGTGTTCCTGGGCAAGTCACTTAACTGTCTCACTTTCCTCATCTGCAAAATGATCTGTAGAAGGAAATGACAAACCACTCCAGTATCTTTGCCAAGAAAGCACCAAATGAACTTATGAAGAGTTGGGCTGACTGAATAACAACAACAATGTATATTTATATTCCTCAGAGGATGCAGGGGAATTAATTTACTTACAAAGTACATTGGTATGCTTAGGAAAAATGCCCTTATAGGTTGTAAATACTCTCTTCACAGTAGCAAATGGTATGGTTTGGTCTGATAGAGTTAGATTTAGTGAAACGAGTGTTTTCTTTCTTCCTTGAGAGAAGGGTGAGCCAAACACTTGGCCCTTTTGATTTTTTGGTGGTCAAATTGGTTAATGCTAACAATCTCTCATGATAGGCATCAACATCAGTTATAACAGGTAGTATTTTCCTTTGTCTGACCATGATCTCACAATTGTAGCCAGGACTGACCCTGTCAGTACTGCTCCAGGCAGTTAAACACAAGATGCTATCATGGAAAACAAATAGCCAAGCCCTTTATTTTGGTACAGGGCGGAAATACCCTGTTACAGCAGAGATGCTGCTCTTTTGTTTTATAAGGCCAAGGTAGAGAAAGGCAGCTACTATTGAATATGTAGGAGAAATTCAGTTAGGTCTTAAAAAGGAGAATATTAAACTTTGAATATGTGATATTTGCTCTAATGATAAATGCTGATTCTAGATAACAGAGGATAAATTATATTATTTTCCTCTCCTTCATAGAGAAGTGGAGGACTATGGGGCCAGCTTATTGCAGCTTTCTCCATTTATACACTCTAGTTCTACATACTTAAAATAACAAGTAATGGTGAAGATGGCAGAATGAAGTTTGGGATCCAACTAACTCTCTCAACATTTCCCTCCAAACAATTTTAAAATAACACATTAAATCAAATTTCAGGGTAGCAAAGTCAATAAAAAGATGGAGGGTGACATTTTTTCCCAGCAGGAAAATCTAGGAGGTCCAAAGAAGAGGTCTGTGGCACTGGGGTGATAAAAGGCCTATCATGCAGCAGGAGCATGAGCAGTGGGACTTGGAAGCAGTAAGAATGTCAAGACAGCAAGGTTGTCAGACAACTGGTTAGATGGAAATTACAGTGGAACCATTGCTGTCACTGCATCTTATTGCCAGCTCTATTTCCCATAAGCAGTTCTGGGTCACAGTTCCAGGGCAGAGAGGAGCACTTGATGTAGCAATACCACTACCAAATTTGTACCTGAAATTGATCAAAGGAAAAGGACCTATATATGCAAAAAAAATATTTATAGCAGCTCTTTTTGTTGTGGCAAAGAATTGGAAATTGAGGGGATATTCATCAATTTAGGAATGGTTGAACAAGTTCTGGCATATGATTATGACAAGTACTATTGTGCTATAAGAAATGGTGAGGGAGGGAGTGGAGACAAGATGGTGGAGTAAAAGTGGGTACTTGTTTAAGCTTCCACACCAACCACCTCCAATACCTGTAAAATATGACTCTTAACAAATTATAGGGCTACAAAACCCACAAAGTGACAGAGATAAACAAATCTCCCACTGAAGGAAGCATGGTAGGCCTGCAGGAAGGATCTGTCACACCAGACTGGGAGCCAAAGGCAATGAGCTTCAGGGCCCTGACCCGGGGCAGTCCTGACCAGCAGCACAGAACACCCAGAGCAGACTTCAGGAGAGTGAACTGCTGGCAGCTGTGGCAGTTTCCAAGTAAAAGGTAAGTAGGAAACTCTGTTGGAACTGGGTGGAGAAGAGCATGGTCTGGCCCCTGCCCCTGGGGTGAGATATGGTGGAGGCATGGCAGCTTTAGCTGCTGCTGTGTGGCTGTCTCTGGAGGTCCTGGACTGAAGATTGTAGGGGGTCCAAGTGACCATTCAGAGGGTAATAACTCTAGCTTTGACCTGCTTGGATCTGGGTTGCAGTCTTGGGTGGTGGTTCTGGGGTGTGGGGTCAATGTACCAGAGCTTGTGGTGGCTGTAGAGAGGCCGCCCTCCTCATAACTCTAGCAATGTGAAAACTCTGGAAATTTGGGACATAGCTCTCTCCACTCTGGAAGCAGAATTCCACCATGGAAAAGAGCTCAAAAGTCAAGTAATTGGCTGCTGGCAAGATGAGCAAGCATAGGAAGTGCATTCAGACCATAGAATCCTTTATAGGGGATAAAAAAGATCAAAACATGGAACCAGAAGAAGACAACAAAGTCAAAAGCTTCCAAGAAAAATATGAATTGTTTACAGGCCATGGAGGAGCTCAAGAAGGATTTTGAAAATCAAGTAAGAGAAGTGGAGGAAAAATTGGGAAGAGACATGAGAATGATGCAAGAAAATCATGAAAAGCGAGTCAACAGCCTGCTAAAGGAGACCCCCCAAAATACTGAAGAAAATAACACCTTAAAAAATAGACTAACTCAAATGGAAAAAGCAGTCCAAAAAGCCAGTGAGGAGAAGAATGCCTCAAAAATTCAAATTTGCCAGATGGAAAAGGAATTTAAAAAACTCACTGAAGAGAATAATTGCTTCAAAATTAGATTGGAGAAAATGGAAGCTAATGACTTTATGAGAAATCAAGATATTATAAAACAGATCCAAGCAAATGAAAAAATAGAAGACAACGTGAAATATCTCATTGGAAAAAATCACTGAACTGGAAAATAGATCCAGTAGATATAATTTAAAAAATTATTGGACCACCTGAAAGTCATGATAAAAAAAGAGCCTAGAAATTGTCCTTCAAGAAATTCTCAAGGAAAATTGCCCTGATAATCAAGAACCAGAGGGCAAAATAGAAATTGTAAGAATTCACCAATCACCTCTTGAAAAAGATCCCCAAAAGAAAACTCAAAGGAATATCATAGCCAATTTCCAGAGCTTCCAGGTCAAGAAGAGAATATAACAATCTATTAGGAAGAAATAATTTGAGTATTGTGGAAACACAATCAGGATAACACAAGATCTAGCAGCATCTACCTTAAGGGACTGAAGGGCTTGGAATATGATATTCTGGAGGTCAAAGGAGCTAGGATTAAAACCAAGAATCACCTACCCAGCAAAACTGAGTATAATGCTTCAGGGGAAAATATGGTCATTTAATTAAATAGAGGAATTTAAAGTATTCTTAATGAAAAAAACAGAGCTGAACAGAAATTTGACTTTCAAATACAAGAAGCAAGAGAAGCATGAGAAGGTAAACAGGAAAAAGAAATCATAAAGAACTTATTAAAGCTGAACTATTTACATCCCTACATGGAAAAACAATAATTGTGATTTCTCATATGAGGATAGCTGAAAGAAATATATCTATATAATTCTGTATACATACATACATATGTATGTATATATAGGAGGGTATGTGTATAAATACATATTGAGTGGGTGTATATGTGGGCACACACACACACACACACACACACATATATATATATACACACACATAGACAGAGCGCACAGAATCAGTTGAGTAGGAAGGGATGATTTCTAAAAAATAAAATTAAGAGGTGAGAAAAGGATATATTGGGAGAAGGAAAAATGTAGAGATGGGAATAGGGTAAATTATCTCATATCAAAGAAGCAAGAGAAAACTCTTACAGTGGAAGGGAAGAGCAGGAACGTGAAAGGGAATGGGTCAACCTTACTCTCATTGAATTTGGCTTAAGGGGAAGGAATAACATACATATTCAATTGAGTATCTTACCCTATAGGAAAGTAGGGGGGAAGGGGATAGGAGGGGGGATGGTAGAATGGAGGGAAGATTGGGGGAGAGTGTAGTTAGAAGCAAACAATTTTGAAAGGGGATAAGGTCAAAGGAGAAAATAAAATAAGTGGTGGGTGGGATAGGATGGAGGGAAATACTGTTAGTCTTTCACAATATAACTACTATGAAAACATTTTACATAACTACACATGTACAACTTATATTGAATTGCTTGTCTTCCCAGTGGGGTTGATGAGGAAGGAAGAAGGGAAAGGATATGGAAATCAAAGTTTTAAAAACGAATGATTTTTAAAAATTGCATTTTACATATAACAGGGAAATGAGTTATACAGGCACTGGGGCATAGAAATCCATCTTGCCCTACTAGAAAGTTGGGGGGGGGGGGAATGGGTGAGGATATAAGAGAGAAAAGATTGGGGTAAGGGGTATTCAATAGGCTTGATATCTTGGGGTCCAAGTAGGGGAGAGACAGGAAGAAAATGTGTAATTCAAAATGTTGTGGAAATGTATGTTGAAAACTAAAAATAAATAAATAAAAGATTAATAAAAAAAACAAAAGAAGAAATGGTGAGGGAGGAAGTTTGAGAAAAATATGGTAAGACATATATGATCTGATATAAAATGAAGCGAGAAGTATCAGCACATCATTGTGCACAGTAACAGCAATATTGTAATGATGATCACCTATAAAACTGTTGGCTACTCTGATCAATACAGAGATCCATGTTAATTCCAAAATGCTAAATAGGTACCAAATTAAAAAAAGAATTTTTTTTCTTGATCTCTAGAGCAAGAGTGTGAGGTATTATGTGTAAAATAAATTCCACCAGAAAGAAAACTGATATGTTCTGAGTACAAATTGAAGCATATTTTTTTTTAACTTTTTACTTTTTTGGGATATGGCTAATACGGAAATATGTTTTATATTATTTTATATGTGTAATTGCTATATTGTTTGCCTTCTCAGTAAGTATGTTAGTAGTGGGAGGGAGGGAGAGAATTTTGAATTCAAAATTTAAAAAGAAAAGAATGTCAGATAAAAAAATAATGGAAGTCAAACTAGCAATGCCTCAATTGAACACACACACACACAAGTAGTGGCACAGAACCACACAGATTATTTTAGCTATCTTCAATATTTGATGTGTAATTTGCCCTATTTATTGTCAATGGCATAACTAAAGATGACTAGAGCACTGGGTCTGGAGTCAGGAGGACCTGAATTGACATGTTGTTTCAGATACTTACTAGCTGTATGACCCTGAGCAAGTCATTTAACTTCTGTCTGCCTTAGTTTCCACCACTGTCATGTGGAGACATTAATAGTTCCTACCTTCCAGGACTTCTTGTGAGAATAAAAGGAGATAAAGTGCTTATTACAGTGCCTGACACATAGTAGATGTTTAGTAAATCCACCCCTTCCTTCCTTCCTTCCTGCCTTCCTCTGTCCCTCCCTCCCTCCATTCCTTCCTTCCTTCCTTCCTTCCTTCCTTCCTTCCTTCCTTCCTTCCTTCCTCTTTTTTCCTTTCTTCCTTCTTTCATATCTTCCTATGTATATGGTCCTTCTAAACAGGGATGCTATTTGAACTGTATCTTTTGTATCCCTGTGAATACCCAGCACAGTATTAAATACAGGATATTTCAAAGCCTAGAAAGCTTATTCTCTGTCACAGATACATAAATAAGGCAAGAATTTGAAATAAAACAGTAAGTCAAAGTGCTTCACGTATGGGTTTTTTGTTTTGTGCATTTTTTTTCACTTTAATTTGTAGAAGCAACTGAAAGTGTCTCCAGCTGAGACCATATTCCTGAGCCCCATAAATGAGTCAGGTAGACTTCCTTGGATTATCTTGCCCCATACCAGGTAATAGTTTTGAAATACAAGATCACCATAAAGAGATTAAGTAGAATCTATAAGGAATTTCTCCCCCCAAATTAGGGCCAGAGTATTCAGATTTAGGTTCAGACATAGTCTTTTCAAAGATAGGTTAGATGCCTGTGTGTGCTACTAATCTGATGTGCTGTTTTGTGTTCTAAAAGACCCTGGCCCTTAGACGCAAAGCCTCTCCTTTTATAGAGAAAAACTACTGATGCCTGAGACTCTGGGAAGCAACAGATCTTCTCTTTTTTCACAGGGAGAAAAGCAGCTAAAGGAGTTTTTCTTCCTTTGTCCGGTTTTTTCCCTAAAGGTTTGAGGATTTGAAGTTTAAGCTTCTGGTCTATAAATATGAGAGAGAGGGAGAGAGGGAGAGAGAGAGTGAGAGAGAGAGAGAGAGAGAGAGAGAGAGAGAGAGAGAGAGAGAGAGAGAGAGAGAAGGAGGGAAGAGAAATGGTTATTAATCCCATTCTTTTTATGGGGCAGAGGTTGCCCTGTAGAAAAGAACAGAAACTAGAAGCATCAATAAGCTTCAAAACAACATGCACAGCAGAACCAATCCTTGGAGAGTAAGGAACAACAGAATGCTGTCTAGCGTGATTCTTCAGACCAAACACATAGTAAACATATGCAGCAGATACAGCACATCACAGGAGACCACTGAGGAACGGGCCTACAGGGAACATTATGATTCTATGAACAGAGGACATCAGTGGCCTTGTAGTATCAGAGGCATAATTTGTCCCTCTTAATGGATGTTCTTTATATACACATCCCCTAAGTGTATAACCGTGCACATCTGAGCCCTCGCCAAGAATGTTTCCCACATATGCATGCCTTATCTGTAGCTTAAACTTTCCACTGATGATATTGATGTTTGTTGTAGTATTGGGAAAATTCTCTTATTATTATTTTTCATTAAAAAATCTTTGAACAAGTTGTCTCCTATATCCCAAGTAAAAGTAAACACATAAGCAGGGGTGTGTAAACTATAGGGTGTGAATTGCTGGAAATCCATAGAATTTCTTGCATCTGCAATAGTTTTCAGAGGATTTACATAGGTAAAAGTGGTGGATGCCTTCAAGTGGGGTCCAATTTATTTGGGATTCCATAAAGCTAAAGATATCCATTGGAGAAAGATATTTGTACATATATATCTTTATTTATGTCTATGACCATGTCTTCTAAGTTAATCTGTTTTTGCATGTATATATATATATATATATTTATACATACACACATACACTTATGCACATATATATATATATATATAAATTATATAATATAAATTAAAGCTTGTATACACACATATTTATATATTATTCTAAGATTTGGAAGGTACTTTCCAAATTCCTCTCTTGATCCCCATAACAACCCAGGGATATAGTACTATTTTTATCTTAATTTTGCAGATGAGGAAACTGCCACAAATAAAGGTTAAGTGAATTGCTCAAGGTCACATAGCCAGTAAATATCTGAGGTTAAATTTGAAGTCAAGGCTTCCTGACTTCAAGTCCAACACTCCATTCATTATGTCACCTAGTTCCTTGAACAAATTTATGCAGATATTTTACATCTATTTGTTCAGAGAACAGGGTGTTCTAATTTTTAAAAATAGATGATACTGGT
The DNA here is from genome assembly GCF_028583685.1 of Petaurus breviceps papuanus. Taxonomy (NCBI): domain Eukaryota; kingdom Metazoa; phylum Chordata; class Mammalia; order Diprotodontia; family Petauridae; genus Petaurus; species Petaurus breviceps. The sequence continues at coordinate 18,720,784 of NW_027187348.1, read as the reverse complement.
CCTAAAGATTGAAGATGAAGTCCACCATTCAAATCCTGCCAGAGAGGCGATGAACTTAAAAATTAGAGATCAACAATTATTTTTGAGCCTGTTCAATGTAGGAATTTGTTTTGCTGAACTATGCATATTTATCATGATGGTTTTGTTTTTCTTTCTTTTCTTTCTTTTTTTGTTCAATAGGCAGGGAAGTGGGAGAGACAGATTACTAATGCATGTAAAAATAAATTTATTTAAAAAAAAACAGGTAGTGCTAGTTATTTTTCCATAACTTTTACCTGATTGTTTAAGTATTAATGTTTATTTCACTGCATATGGAGAGCACATTTTATATAAAATTAGCATTATTTGTCCAACATTTCATTTAGCCAAGAAGCATTTCTTAAATGGCTCTGTCAGTTACTTACACTGTCCCAAATACTAGGCATTAAACCCCCCCAAATACAATAGTATATTTTTCAAGGAATTTACATTCTGCTCTGCTTGTGGGGAGATATGCATGTACACAAATAAGTGAATATGATTACTCTATCAAAAATACAAAGGAAAATGGTGTGTGTGTGTGTGTGGGGGGTAACAAATTAAGAAATCAGTTGAAAACAAACAAACAAAATCTCTTGTAGAAGATGAGATATTTGAGAGCCTTACAGGGAGTATGAAGGTTTTTTCAAGGAATAGAGGTAAGGATAAAGAATATTCCAGGTATTGGGACCAACCTAGGCAAAAGCATGGATATAGGAAATTAAATGTTATATATAAGAAACAGCAATTAGGCCAGTTTAACTGGAATATAAGGTGTAATAGGAACGAATACACACTCAGTCTGGAAAGGTAGACTAGATTCTGATTCTAATGATCTTTAAACGGCAATCAGAGAAATGTGTATTTTTCCTCAATGAACCAGGGAACCATCAAAGATTGTGGGACAAAAAAATGAAATGATTTAGAATTGCAAATTTGGCAGCTATGATAGACCTAAAAGAGGAGAAATTTGATTTAGGACACACATGAGGAGGTTCTTGTCTTGTTCAAGTAAGAGGTAATGAGACATAACAAGATGGTGGCCATGTGAGTGGATCAGAAATGATTAAAAGATGTGGAGTTGCAATTGGCAAAAGTTGCAAATGATGTGGAGGTTAAATGACAGTAAAGAATTATAGAATCACATAAGTTTAAGGTTGGAATGGATCTCAGCAGTCATTTAGTCCAAGCCTTATCCAGTCTTTTATTTGATCTAACCTGAAGTCCTTCTAACTTCAAGGGAACTGCCAGAATGCACTGCCATATCAATGTTTGGTATTGGTATTTCTGTACATATTATCATCTTAGATGGAATGTGATTTCCTTGAGGCAAGGTCCATATCTTAAATCTTTTTAATTTAAATCCTGAATAGTATCTGGGAAAGTTTTGTGTAAAGATTTGGGGGAATGCTTAATGATAATAGCAACATCTGAGACTTCTTTCAAACTTCTGTCAACACAAATCTGTAGAAATTACTCTAAACTTTAGTCTTTTCACATCAAATAAAATAGTTTTCTCATTTCCCTACTTCATTTTCAATTTTTCCTTAAAATTCTTTCCTTGGCTTCTATAAAATCTAGGTTTCTCTCCTCTGGGATTATTTCTACTCTGTACCCTCTTCTTTTTTCTCCTCCTTAACCTCCCCTCAAAGGTTGTCTTTTGGCCCTCTGCTCTTGTACCTCTACAGACACTTCTTTGAAGATCTCTATTATTTTGACTTTAACATTTATATCTCAATCTCTATCTATCTATCTATCTATCTATCTATCTATCTATCTATCTATCTATCTATCTATCTATCTGTCTGTCTGTCTGTCTGTCTGTCTGTCTGTCTGTCTGTCTGTCTGTCTGCCTGTCTGTCTGCCTGTCTGTCTGTCTATCTATCTATCATCTATCTCTCTATCTCTTAAACATCAGTACAGACTTTTAGCCTAAGTCCTAGAACTAATTTTGTAGATGCCACCTCGTCTACTTGTATGTTTGATCCCACCCTACTTCTCAGCATAGTGCCTGGCATATAGTAGGCCCTTCATAGATGTGTTTTGATTGCTCTTACCCATCTTTTTTGGCATGTCATCCCTAGAATCACCCCTCTCCCCAGTCTGCAACCTATCTGTCTCTAATCATACTGTCCTTTAAAAACAACCACAAAACAAAAAAGAACAAAAAGACCTTTACTTAACCCTGTTGTGGTCATTCTCTATGACCCCATTTGGGGTTTTCTTTCTTTTTTTGGGGGGGGAGGGAGGAAGGCAATGCAATTGGGGTTGTGACTTGCCCAAGGTCACACAGCTAGTTAAGCATCAAGTATCTGGGGTTGGGTTTGAACTCAGGTCCTCCTGACTTCAGGGCCTATGCTCTATTCACTGTTCCACCTAGCTGCCCCATTTGGGGTTTTCTTGGCAAAGATAATGTAGTGGTTTGCCATTTCCTTCTCCAGCTCATTTTACAGAGGAGGGATTAAAGCAGAGTTAAGTGACTTGCCCAGGTACACATAGCCAGTAAGTGTCCGAGGCTAGATTTGAGTTTAGGTCCTCCAGACTCCAGGCACTCTATCCAATGTGTTACCTAACTGCCTTTACTTAACTATACCATCCCTTCAGTCTTTCATAATCAACACAGTTCTTAGTGTCTTACCAAAATATGTGTGTATGTGTATATTACATATATTTAATATTTACTTGTGTGAAAATATTGTTTACTCTCAATAGACTTGTGACAATAGTCAATAGACTATTTGTGACAATTGTGACAATGTCTCAATAGATCCTTGTGGACAGGGGCTGGTTTATTTACTTATTTATTTACTTTATATTTCTAGCACCTAGAACAGTTACTTTGTTTCATATGCTGATGCCAGATTAACTCTCCCAAAATGACCTCTTTAATTATATTTCCTGTTTAAAATCATCAAATGTCCTTGCACTATACAGCTTAACCTTCTACACACCAACATGGTCCACCTCATGTGATTAGCCAGGCAATAAGTTAACATATATTTATTGTGTGCCAGGCACTGTGGTAAGTATGGAGGATTCAAAGTAAGGCAAAAAAATGGCTCTGCACTCATGAAGCTCATAATTTAACATGAGAGATAACATGCAAGTAACTATGTGCAAATTCATACATATACACACACAAACACAGATTATGTTTGTATAATATAGAGATATGTGTGAGTGTGTATATATGTATATATATACACATAAAATTTGGAGATACATGGGTATATATATATATATATGTATATATATATATATATATATATATATATATATATATATATATATATAATCTGGAGATATATTTGTGAAAATGTAGAATGGGAAGTAACCTTAAAGGGAAAGCACTAGTAGTGGTGAGGACAAAGAAAGGTCACTTACAGAAAGTAGAATTTCAATTGAGTTTTGGAGAAAGCCAGGGAACCAGTTAGTCTAGTCTTGGTTTGAAAAACTCAAATTCCTTAGTTCAGGATGAGAGACAGCATGACACTGCTGTCTTGGAGAGCTGGTCTTCGAATCACATTAACCTGGGTTCAGCTCCCACCTCTAATACATACTCCCTCTGTGATACTGGGCAACTTGCTTAACTGCTCAGCGCACTCAGGCAACTCTCTAAGACTATGACTTGCAGAATAGGTAGCAATCTTCATTGGTAGAGAGAATTTTTAAATGAAAGTTTCTCTTTACCAATAAAAATCACCAGTCTGTACTAAAAGAAAAAAAATACAGCAGTACTACATGGGGAGAGAGTGGATAGATACCAATTCATCTAAAAATAGCTTGTGGACTGTCCATTCATTATCTCTTGTTCTTCCATGCCCCATTTCTCTTATAACAAGTCTTGTCACTTTTTTTTGCCATTCTTGGTTGCTAAAATTCTGTAGCTTTCCCATGCTACCATGTGTCTCTTCATTACCCTTAGAGTGAGACTTTAATTCTTAAAGAATACCATTGTCATTACTTAATAGCCTCAGAGCATCATTGGTATAACATTGCTATGAAAATGACCCTTTTCTGGGACAAGTAGGGGGTCATTAAAACCAATTTCCAAGTTCCCAAAGGCAATTAAGTCATATTTAGGAAGGCATTGAGAAGACAGTTTTCCTGAGGAGATCAACCAGTACAACAAAAGTCCTTGAGATCATGTCATTGGTTCAAGGAATTGTGGATATTTAGACTGAAGAAGAGAAGATTTACATATATTTGTCATGTATGTCTGGAAAAATATACCTTGTTGAAGAGAGATTAGATATGCTACTTGGCTCCAAAAGAGAGAATTAGGAAAACGGATAGAAGGTGCCAATTTAACCTTGATGCAAGAAAAACAAAAGCAAAACCTCCTAACAATTAGAGTAATCCAAAAATCTCTGGAGAGGATTACTCCTCACTGTATGTTTTCAAAAGTCAAATAACTATGACTTTTGTGTATTGTTGAAAGAATTCTTATTCAGGTAGTAGCTGAAACAGATGGCCTTTGAGGTCTTTTCAACTCTGAAATTCTGTAGTTCACCAAAGATTTGATGCCCTGCTCTGTTCCTATAGATATACTTTGCATCCTACCTTCTGTGCTAATCTAAATTCTGTACTATCTTCAAGGCCCAATCAATCCCACTTTGTGTCTTTCCTAATTACCCCATCCTATTATCTCCATTAGCTATTTGCTCCCATACCAGAATTTACTTAATACTTAAGAGTTTTAACCACACTTTCAAGCATTTAATAATACCTTATGTTTAATGCATAATACTATTTAATACCTTGTCATTTGTATATCATTTTAGATCTTTTCAAAGCTTTTTCACATCTATTATTTCATTTGATCTTCACAGCATTCATGTAAAGTAGACTGAATAAGCATTATTATCATCATTGCATAATTATGAAAATTGAGGCTCAAGGAGATTAAGTAATGTGCCCAATGTCACCTAAGTGCCTAATGGCAGAATTACATCTATAACTGGGGCATTTTGAATGCCAGTAGCATCATACTTCTAACGGACTTTGATTATTGTGTCTGGCCACAGATAATTCTCCTGTTGTTGTCTTCCTTATTCAAGGAAAGACACAGATAGCATGAAAGATTCTCCAAAGGACAAACATTCCTTTACTTCTGTATCTATAGCTGTGATAAAGACCATGGTTCCTTGTATTACCTAGTCTACTTCAATTCTTCGTCAGATCTATGGCATCATTAATGTAAGCATATCTTCCAATAGTGCATATCACCTTCAATCAATACTTTCTGATTGCTCCTGCCTATGTTCTTACATAAATCCTTGACAGAATGTTTATACAAAGTCTGGAGACCTGCTTCTACATATCCTGTTACTGCATGGGTACTAATGAAGTGTAGCAGCAAGCACCTCAGCATACCCAGAGTGGCTGACAATACAGGTTCTTAGATCTGTTTTTCTAAAGCAACTCAAAATGGGTTAACAATCTTGCTTTAATCAAACATATATCACATACCTAATTCAGAGGAAAAAGGTCAGCACCCCAAACTTCAGAGAATACAAACAAGTTACAAGCAGAAGTTACAAGCAGACAGAGAAACACATCAGCAGACAGGCTTCCAGCTGTCTGACCATTATATCTATACCAAGTCAGTTACCAGAGAGGGAAGCATCAGCGTCTGGGTTTTCAAAGCCAGGGGACTCAATGGCTGCCCAGAGTCTCATCTGGTCAAATCATACAACTCTTCTCAAAGTGAACTCCAAAACAAAACCTCAGGGTATATATAGCCTTCTCCTGGCTCAGAGAATGTCACAGCCCTCTTGACCCACTGCCTAATCACAAAGCAACAAGGTGTGAACATTCCTGAAAAACAAGCCTCCCACCACAGGCTCCATGTGACCACATTCAGCCTATTAGGAGGCAGAGCATATTTTCAAATCCAGGAAGGTTCTGAGAGTCACTTAAGCCTATCAAAGATTCTAGGGGCAGGGAAGATCTTAGATTCCCACTCCATAACATGAAACACATGGGCTTTTAACAAATAACTGAGTTCTGCCTTTTAAAAATTGCAATTAATTATTTTCTAATGTCTGGACAATTTTTTATTGGAACAAAGGCAATTTCAATCTCTTTCTCCTATTCTTACTCCTCAGCCTTTGGTTAGAATTCAGGACTAATATTTACTCATATGTAAAATTCAACCCTACATTAACCTTATCAATTCATTCCTGCTACCTCAGCTTAAATAAGTTTGATGAAACAAGAACTATAGTTCTTCAGTGCTATAAAAATAGTTAAACTTTAGGAACCACATTTAAAAATATATAATACATATAAGTCATTAATTTCAAATTAACACTTCACTGATAGGTGGAAAAGACAGAAGATTTTTAATTGATTAAGTTAATTAAGTAATTTAATTGAAATTTATTTGTAAAGATGAGGAAAGTTTGTCCATAACTTCACATCACATAAACTATGAGGTAATATATTTCCTTGGCCAAGAAAAAAAAAAGGAGAAAGTTTTACCAATATATCCAAAACAGTACTTAATGTTTAAAAAATAGTGAAGAGGAAAATGTTCCAGTCCTTGAAAAAACAAATAAAAAAGTAAGAAACAATGATAACTGCATGCCTGGAAATATTCTCATACAACAAAACTCTTCATTTTTAGTCATTTCATTTATTGAATCCCAGGAGATGATGAGAGCCTAGAACATTATACATGATGCATCCTTGGGGTAAGATAGCTTACTTGAAAGTGTGTTTATGTGTCATAGACCAGTCATTCAACCCACTGACTATCCTTTGTTTTTCTTACTTTATTGTTCTACCTTTTTTCTGATCATACATTGAGTTGATGACATATTTTTCAACACTCTCTTGAGCAATTCTTTATTGATGATTTGCTGCAGAACATCCATTTTGTTTGAAGCCCTTCTGATCATAAATGCCAAGTGAGACAAATAATAAAGGGATGAATGCTTGCCAGAGATGTTTGGCATGGTCTTAGAAGATGTTGAATATAGAGTCAAAGTAGAAGAAAGCCCCTCTCTTTTTTATGATTTCCTCCAGATGGCCCTTTTTACAGAGATATAGAATTTAGCCTAACCATTTATACAGAAATAACAAAATAGATTCAGGTTGCCTATTGTCCAACATGAAACACATACAGCTGGATCAACAGTCCATTGACTGGGACCATATATGTATATGTGTATATACATATACATATGAGATATTTATATATGCATATATATGTATATAACACATACATATTTGGTTTAAATGTAATACTCCACAGAAAACAAATGCATTTTAAAGGAAATCCATTGTAGGTAGCTCTAGTATAATTAGATGGCTAAACAATATTTTTTCTGAATTTACTCAACACTAAAATAGTTAAACCACCAAAAGCTGAGAATCATCAGGGAGAAAAATGTTAGCTAACATATACTTCACATGTGAAGCTTTTCCTTCTTAAAAATGTCTTTTTACAAGACACTTTACAAGAAGCCAGTTGAATAATCACAGAGATGCATAAACACACGTATCATATATGTATGCATGTGCAGATGTATGTATATATACTACACATACATATACACACATGTATACATATCTATATCTATCTATCCACACACTCTCTCTCTCTCTCTCTCTCACACACACACACACACACACACACACACACACACACACACACAGGAATACTGAAGGCAGTTCAAAACAGCCCTCAAGAGCTGATCATTAAGTTTTTAGGGTGATTATTTACACCTTGGAAATCAGTAGACACTACAAATCATGGCTTGATTCCTTATTTTGTTGAATGCCTAAACTTAAGAAATTGATGGGGAAATGTTACATAATATAATTTAATTTAATTATTTATCTACATATAAATTAATATAATTTATATATAATATAAATATTATATTTGTTAAATAAAAATTAATGTAATTCATATAATTAAATTAATATATTATATAGGCTATATAATATAATTTAAATTAATATATGAATTAATATATAAAAATAAATTAATTATATAATAATATAAATTGAACATATGCCATTGTATGCCATATGTACTATTCTGGAGAACTGTTTGTTAAAATGTTTTAATGTTCATCTTCGTATATGTTTGTATGCTTATGTACATACATATACACACAGTGATAGAGAGTATGAGTGTACATATATGAGGTGCTATAGGTGGACAATGAACTAGGCTTAGAACCAAAGAGGATATAGAGAAAGGATGGAATTACATTTGAGAAATACAACAGTGTTTTTAATGACTCAAAACTCATCCCTGGGGAAAAAAAAGCCTGTCCACTTAAAATCAATATAATTCTGTAAATGGCAGCAAAACATAGTGGAGAGAGAGCTGACCTCAGAGCCAAATAGGCTCAGAGCCATCCTCTGACATATACTGGTTATATGAGAGATACTGGGCAAGTCATAGGTCTCTAAGATTACAAGTTGCATGTGAAAGTACTGACTTTTGTTGTTAGATGGAATATTCTCATCTGAGGGATTCACTATATCAGGGAAATGATAGTTCCTCTCTCTCTCTCTCTCTCTCTCTCTCTCTCTCTCTCTCTCTCTCTCACTCTCTCTCTCTCTCTTTCTCCCTCGCCCTCCCTCTCCCTCGTCCTCCTCTTCCCCTTCCCCTCCCCCTCCTTCCTTCCCTCCTCTCTCATGTTGTTCTATTTCTGGATGCAGAAAATGGAATATCACAGTTGTCTATGATCTAAAATGATAGCATAATGTTGCTCAAAAATGGGTAGATAGTAACTGCTTGTACCTTTGGGAGTTTGCTAATCTTTGACTTGGCATTGGTATTTGAATGGTAACTTATACTGTTGTTTATGAATCTGGGATCCTTACTATTACAGACACAATTCTGCCAAAAGTGTTCTATAGTTTGATAATTTCATCTGGTCAGCATAGCCATATCATTCCTGTGCATTATTTACAGGATTAAACTTTATCATTTTCCCCATATCCCATGTACTTCACTATCTGGAAAATATATCTAGGGAAATAAACTTACAGGGACCGAGTGCTGAAATATTCGTGATATTTCTGGGTAAATAAGGTAAATATAGATGTGATCATGGGACTGGCAATGATTTTGAGAGGAAATATATACCAATTACACAATTATCTAAATAGTCAAAGTGTCTTATTTCCACATTTCCTCACTCTCTATATTTTAAGTTATAAACATTACTGAGAATGAAACTTTATGAAATATAAGTGATTAAGACTTTTATAGGGAAGGAGCTGGTCCAAGGAAAACATGACTGCTTGTTCTGTTGGCCATGAAAGCTACTTACATAGTGAATTGCCCATCTGCACAGGCCTGGAATAAGAACAATGCAGAGCTCACATTTGGACTGATGTTACCATTTTATGTGCTTTCCAGCAAACCATTCATAAAATTCATGGCTGCAGCTGATCCAAGTTACTGGGTTTCTTTTTGCACATTTTTCTTGGAAAAGACTTTTCCACATCTTTATGGAACTGTGCACAGAAGAGTAATGCTTGACCTAAAGCAAACTAAGGGCCTTATAGTCACATCATCAGCTCTATATGGAGCACTGGTCAAATGGTCAATTACATGTCACTGACAGTACTGGGCAATGTTCCAGGTGCTGGTGATGCTCTTTCTATGCTTAAAGCAAAGATTTCCAGGGGCAGAAGGGAAAAAGTCAGTATAAGTCTCTAATTAGAATAGAAGAAATCAAGCAAGTATCACTACAGGGATATAGAGTGGTATGTATAGTGAGAAGAGCATTGTAATTATTGGTGGGGAGATGAGGGTTCAAGTTATGGCCCTATCACTAACTTGTTTTTTGACCTTGAGCCAACCATTTTCCTCTTTGGTGTTTTGTTTCCTTATTTGTAAAATTATAGGATTGTATTCTTGAAAGTGAATATTCTGGCTTTGAAGTGTTCAGAGGATGTAGGACTTCCCTTCAGTGCCAATAAATCACATCACTGGATAATTTTGTCGAAGTGGCTACATCAGTGGGAGCTAAGAACGTGATAGAGAAAATGTTCCTTCTACAGATTAAACTTTAAAATCATGTATTGTGTACATCCCCCTCTCCCCCAGAGCTGTGTTAAATATTTCCCTAAATACCACTTCCCTGATCTTTCAAGGTTATCCCTCAAACCATGAAGGGAATATATAGACAAACTTTTGGGACCTAACTTATTTGTGAAGGTGGCAATTGGAACAAGTCTTCATCACCACCTATAGAGTATATAAACTACATTAATAGTTTAAAAGACTTTAGAAAATAAAACCAAGACACACACACAGAAACAAAACTGATCAATGAGACATTTAGAAAATGCTACTTTTAAAACTAAAACTTGTGGTATAGATTCCTCTAGAGCCTGAGACCCTGGGTTCAAATCCCATCTTTTATATTTATTGCCTATAGGCAAGTTGCATAATTTTCCTTGACTTCAGTTTTTACAACTGTTAGATGAGGATTAGTTGGCCTCTGAGTGCCCTTTAACCCTTAAATCTATGGTCCTGTGGAGGAAATTGCAGATGTAGATCATGATACACCCTGTTGTCATGGAAGCATCACTTTCCACATTTATGAATCAGGGTTATCTGCCTGTCTTTAATTCAGTGTTGGAAAAACACATAATTGTATTAGATAAGAAAACAGAATCATTCAGAAGTTCATATTTTGGGAGCTTTTTTTGGTCTTTGTGATTCTTTTCAAATAGTTATTTCTAAGGAAAGTAGCTTAAGATTTTCAATTTATTAGAAATGATTTATGCTTTGGATAAAGATTGCAATGGATCCCAGCCTACTCTAAAATTATATAATTCCAGGAATATAAGAACACTGAAACAAAGTATGCTTTATGAAGTTATTTCATGTAAGGGAAAATGTAATTGGCCTTAAATAAGAATAATAACAAACTATGTTTTTTTTATAATAAGAAGGGGAAAAATGTTCTGGCATCACTACTTGTCTGTCTTTGAAAAAACCAAATTGCTACAATATGCCCATTATGCAGAGATGACACCAACTGTAAAAATGTCCTTACAAATAAAGTATCTGGGACTAAGCTACAGTTCCCTGTGATGTACACCTGCTTCTTCTTGGCTATTGGATTAACTATGTTTAAAGTCATGAACTCTTGCCTATAAAACATGTAAAACAGCAGTGGACATAATAACAGTTCATAATGGCACTGGTGGTTCAGGCCAGCACCACCAGCTTCCCCATTGGGATGATTCACTGTAGGAAGAGATGGACCACATCTCAACACCAAAGCATGTGGTAGGTGTATACCAACTAATTGGATTTACTTCTGTATTCGAGGAACAATTTTGGTGGATGTGAGGGAAAGTTCTTTACTCAATTAGGAAAATGCAACATCTGCTCTGACCATGCTGGTGAGAACTGATGCACTATAATTCAAATATTCAATCTCCAGTGTGGTTCTGCTCAAATTACATTTTGGGTGCTTTACAAATTGTTAGCAACGGAAGTGCCTTGCTTGCAGCAACTAGCTAAGACCAAGTAGCTAACCATTCTGCAAATCATAGAATGAGACTAAGGAGGAAGCAAAAAGGGAAGCTTTATTCATTCACAAATAAATGCACTGTTCTCTTTGTCATTCTGAAAAAAATGTGCATGCACAATTTTCTCCCCAAATTTGTGTATTGGCTGCATCTACAGAAGTACAAACTCTAACACCTGTTTTCCAGATATTGCACAGATGTTAGTACTGTGTGAAATTATCAATTTTTCCTTTTTGCCTCCAAGACCAGAAGCTTCTTTTCATGGTAATTCTAACCCCTATGCCAAAGTTTTTGTTTTGTTACTTTAAATTATTCCATGTTTCAAATGGGAGAAGTTTTAAAACCTTGAAAAGAATACAACACAGCTGTTGCATCTACGTAGATGAGCAGATCTGACTGGATTTAGTGTTGTTTTTTTAACTGGAATTTATGAGAAAGAAACTTGGGGTTTTCTACATTCTATCAAAATATTAATTGAAATATTTCAATTTTTATGTTGATGTCTTGCTGAGGAGTTGATTCCAATTGCCACTAGCTATCTGAGGCTTATTTCATGTGGCGAAAAAGGAAGTACTCCACATTGTCTATTTTAAAAATAACAATTTACTAGTTTCCTTAATCCAATTTCTTTTTCTTTATCAATAGTATTTCATGTTCCCTCCTTTGTATTTTCAGGCTAGAACCTTGTAATGGCATGCAAAATAATACTTTACTGCTTGTTTCCACTATTCAAGTGCTTTTGAGCCTTGCCTTTGATGGTATCAATAGTCTTTGTTGGAAACAGTGTAAATATATATTGTGTTGCCCTTAAGGGGGTTTGTAAGGGAGTTTGGAGACCTTCCCTGCCCTTAATAGGCTTAACTTCATCATATGGAGCCCATGGTGGGAGGACCTTGCCAAAAGAGCAGAACAGGAAGGGTGGAACAGTAAGGAGCAGAGCAGAGCAGAACAAAGTTCTAGCACAGCTGGGACCAAGCAGAACTGAGAGAGGGAATGCTTGTGATTTTGGTGCTTTGATGATGTTTTACTTTCTGTGAAATGAGAGAGAGTGCTTGTGATGTGGGCACTCTGTAGCACTCTTTCTGTCTGTTGGTCTGTCAGACAAAAGTCCCTATCTTTTGTTCTTAGAAGTCCTGAAAGAGGATTTTACTGCTGTTACAGAAGTCCTGGGACTTTACTATTGATTTTTGTTTGATTTCTCAGACAGAAGTCTTGTCTGTTGATCTGTGTTACTTTGTCAGACAGAAAGTGAATTGAGATGATTTACTGGCAATATGTGTAAATATTGTTGTAGCTCTGTTAAACTTTGTCATTCTCGAAACAGAAACCCCAAATAGTTTTTGGTGGAGCAGTAAGCCGAGGTATGAAACAGGAGTGGAGAGCTGCCTATGTATGAGTCCAGGCAAGAGCTGGGAATGCTGCCTGTGCATCTAGACAAGAGTGGAGTGAACCAGGCAAGAGCTGGGAGCAGTCAGCCCATGGAAGAGGAGCAGTGGGGTTTGGAAGTTAGCCTTGAGTTAAGATGAAAGAAGACTTTACTTGGGTACTCTGTATTGACTGATGAGATTGTGACTTACTGTAACCTAGGGGTGGATGGTGTTTGTACTTTCTGCTACCCCTTAAGGGTGATTGAAAGCCAGCCTCCAGTCAAGATGAAAACAGACTTTACTTGGAAACTCCATATTGGCTAAGGAGATTGTAACTTACTGAATGATATATTTTGTTTAAGACTGTGGGGCCACCTTAGTAATAAGTCGTTATGTTGTTGTGAATGTTGTGTTTTACTTTCTTGAATGTTATGCTTTAGTTTATCCTGAATAAATAGAAAGGTTACTATACTATGTGATTAGATCCTTAAAGTTATTCACAGCAACAGTCCTTAGGAGAGCTGCTTGTGATTGACTTTAGAAACCTAAAATCTAACTTCATATGATAGCAAGAAAATTGTTTAAACCACTGTATGTGAAATCGAATGGGAGGACCCCGTCCAGTGACCATGGACCAGTCCCTCTCTAGGTCTTTCCCCTTGTACAATCATGAATTTAGAAGAGACTTTTGAGATCATACAGTCTAATCCTTTCACTTTATAAAGAAAGAAACTAATGCCCAGAGGGCTTAAAGTGATTTTCTCAAGAGCATAGATGCAGTAAAGAAGCAAAGGGAGAATTTGAACACAGGTCATTTGATTCCAGAACCAGTGTGCTCTGCATTTCATTTATAAAATAAAGTATTAGACTGTTTGATTCCTAAAGTCCTTTCTAGCTCTCAACCTATTCTCTAGCATTCACTGCCCTCATACTGAAAGTTATAGTGCATGGAGTCATTAAATAATTTCTATTTGTCTAGTAACTCTATAAATCGGAGTAGAGGAAACTCTTGCCCTTGAAAAGTGTTGGGAGAAAAAAAAGATATTTTCTTAGGCATGGCTTCTTTGTTATGGAATAATGTTGACTGAACAATTATACTCTTTCCCTGGCAATAGTGTGTGCTATCTGATTGGTTTTCTGCTGGCTGATTGATAGGTGCTTTTTTCATGAAAAGGATTTTAACTTCCTTTGATTGGGCACTGGTGTTTTGAAGTAAAGACGTTGCATGCCCTGTGTTTTATTAGTTTTGCCTTTGAAACAGTCCTTTCTCTTTTAGTGTGTTTTCCACAAGGTGGGGATGAAAGCAAGGGGAGACTATTGATTTCCTTAGTGACTCAACTGAGTGGATAGATAGAACCAGCCATAGATTTGTTTGCTCCTTTGAGCTGACATGACCATTTTCTGTTGAAAGCCCCTAGAGAGAATTTGAAGTGATACGGTCAGCCCAATTCTCAGAGGCATAAGATTTCAGCAGGAAGTTATTTTTAGCAATGATGTTTTTCAGAAGAAAAATATTTGTATTTTTATGGAAAGTCAGTTTTCAGATGCAAATTCACTTTTTCCCCCCTCCACATTATGTAAAGAGTCCAGTTGTGGAATTGGTTCATATTTTTCCATCACTGACATTTCAATATCCTTTTATTTCTTTCTAATCTCCTTTCCTGTTCCTTCTAGTTCATGCAAACCAGCAAGCACTGAATCTGGACCAAATTTCTGAAGATATTTACTTAAAGCTTTTTCCTCTTGAAAATGAGTAAGAATTGCTTTTTGAACAGAAACTATATAAGATAGGTCTCAGCATTATATCAGTGACACTCTCTATCTTTTCTACTATAATGACTTCTTTCCTACTCCTACACATTTTAAACTACTCCTGTTGCCACTCAATCCCTGTAAATGATCTCTATTTAATCACACTTTGCTTTACTACAAATACTCATTAAAACATAGAGCCCTTCAGCATTTTTCAGCAGTAATGGTAACTTCTGTGCAAAGGATGTAAGCTCATTTATTCTCTTTTCTTGTCATATTTTGAAAAATAAAATAAAAGTACTTCTGAAATGGAGGAGGGGAAGGGGACAGAACCGTATATTTTATGATAAAGCCTAGCAAACTCTAGTTGCCATGGACCCTGATGACTAGTTTCTCTGGAAGTAGAAGGGGAGGGTAGGATAATTTGCTTTCCAGGTGGTGAAGCTTTTCTGGGACTGGCCTCTTGCCTCTCTGAGGCTATCAGAGACACTAGAAGGTGGAGCCAAAAGGAGGTGTGGGATAGCCACATGGGGTTGGAACTGTACTGCTGTGGTTTGGCATCTTGCCTCCTTACAGCAAAGAGCCAAGGGCAGCCAGAAGGAAGGCAATCGCTTGCCAAATACTCATCAGCACCAGCACACAGGTTCCCCTCCCTCTCTCCCCATCTGCATGGATGAACTCCCACACCAATTAACTGAAGCATTGGATATGTTTGGGTGCATTCACTCTTTGACCACATTTATCAGACTGCTGAGAAGCTAAGTCAGTTTTAATACACAAAACATGGGGGAATAGAAGGCATTTATGTTGAGGTTTATACATTTCATGTATTCTGAGTGCTGTTCCCTGTGTTTTCTGAAAAAAAGAAATTAATAAAAAATTTTAAATACCTTTTTGAAACAATGGAAAAAATGACTGGGAGATGTGTATGTCTAAGTGCAATAAATAAGGTTCATGTGTGGTTGCTTTTTTGTTGTTGTGATTGTTGTTTTGTTTGTTTTTAAAGGTCTTGGCTTTAAGCTTAAGAATTACTCTCCTTCCATGTCCTTCTAAAACTCACCAGACTCACCAACCACCTAGACACCCTGAGGAAAATTCTACCCTAACCCCTCCTTCCAACTAGCTTTCATGATTTTGTGACTGCTTCCACAGAGCCACTCTTTCAGGAAAGCTCTTACTTTACTCATCTTCCTACTATCTTAAATTTCCACAGCCTCAGGGTGGCCAGGTGGCACAGTGAGTAAGAGCCCTGGCCCCAGAGTCAGGAGACCTGGAATCGGTTCCCTGCTCAGATACTTAACACTCACACAAAATAACTGGCCGTGTAACCTTGAGCAAGTTTCTTTACCCCGATTGCTTTAAAAAAAAATTTCCACAGCCTCATACCATATCTCCCCAGTTTCCTCCTCCCTAATTCTGGAAGTATGAATCATAAGCCATGATCAAATCAACTGCCATTTTTCATAGACTGTTATGCTTATCTACTACTCTATGTTCTACTCATCATCAGTGTAAATTTCTTACCAAATTACCCCTCCTTGAACACTACTTCCAAAAGTGTATTGTGTCTCCCATAGAATGAAAGCTTCCTTGACTGCAGAGGCTGTCTTTTCTTTTGTATTTGTATACAAAATAAACTCCCAGGTTTAATACAGGACTTGGTTATGTTGGAGTGTACCGGCTAGATATTTTTCTTAAAGACAAATTCACTCAGCCCTCATTGATTGGACAATAGGTGCCTGCCCAAGCACCATTTGATGGTTACTTTTAGGGCTCTCCTGGTTCAGAATAAATAGAGATAGTAATTGTTTCTCTTTTGGCCAGCAACCTGAGGATCTTCCCCTTCCAATTTTTTTTTTTTGATGTTTTTATTAAAGGGGCCATCCCTTGACTTACTTTTTAAGCAGGTCTATTCACTTAATGGGCATTGCCTCACACAAAGGGAAATCTCTTAAAGACCTTAGTTTAAAAAAAGCCTATGTCAGGGGCATCTAGGTGGCACAGTGAATAGAGCACTGGCCCTGGAGTCAGGAGGACCTGAGACACTTGACACAGTGGTGTGATCTTGGGCAAGTCACCTTATCCCAGTTGCCTTGCCTTCCCTCCTCCAAAAAAAAAAAGCCAAGGTCTCCCACTGCACCCTGGGCCATCTCCTGTCTTCCTGATCTATATCTGGTCACTGGCCCGGCTCTGGAGGAGAAAGTGAGGCTGGTGACTGCACAGTCCTCCCTGACTCAAATCCAATTCATATGCAAGTCATGTCATCATCTTCCTGATGTCCTGGTCCTGTTCAAGAAGGAAGGAAAAAGCTACAGACACAATTAATTAAGCTTAATTAATTAATTAATTTTTCATTTATTATTCTTTGATGGCCATGCATAGAATCCTTAGGGGTGTGCTGGGACGCTCTGGGACAACCATTCTTGTCCCATTGGACTTTTTCCTTCTCCTTCTGATGAACTGACCCAGATCAATGTACCCTTATGACTTCAATTCTTGTAAATAATAAGAAACTGATAGGACAATAGTGTTAACTCTTTTGAACATTAGTGATAATAGTATCAACTTTACTAACCAAGCTTCTAATTCAAATTGGTTGCTAAATTTACATGATACAGTGGAAAACATGCTTGTTCTGGAGTCTGAGGCTCTGGATTCAGATCTCATCTCTGATGTTTCCTGCCTGTGTGGCCTTGGGCAATTTTCTTCTTTGTCTTTAGTGAAAGGAAACATTAGATTGATTGTGTTAGGGATTTTTACCCTGTGTGTGATAGACTACTTTGTCAATGTGGCAAAGTCTATGGGTTCCTTCAGAAAATATTTTTAAAACATAAAATACGTAGAAATACAAGGAAACCAAATGTATTGAAATAACGATGTTATTTTTTTCCATCCAAATTCATAGGTCCCCTGAAATCTTGGACCTTGGGTTAAAGACCACAGGACTAGACAAGCCCTTCCAATTGAAAATCTTTAATCCAGTTCTCTCTATCTCTCTTCTTTTTCTTCTTCCTTCCTTCCTTCTCTCTCTCTCTCTCTCTCTCTCTCTCTCTCTCTCTCACCAATTGCTTTTTATTTATTGTATATTTATTCTCTATATATGTATATGTGTGCACATTTCAAGGCATTTATATTCTAATAGGGGAGATAAAAAAGACCCTTTTTTGTCCCGTTATTCCCAGCATCTAGAGCCATTCCAGGGACCATAGTAAGTATATATAAAAATGCTCATTGATTAGCATGGCACAACTGTTACTTTGTCCCTGGATCTTGAAATTTACAGTGTGCAAGATAGCATTCATACTTCTTTGGGAAATAGCAACAATTGAACACAGTACATAGGAAGAATAATTAATTAAAATTAGAAACTATGAAAAAATTGGTATGCTTTCACCTCTCTCCCCTCAGCTGCATCTGAAGTGAGATCTTCCCTGTTCAGTCCCACTTTTCTCCCTCTCCCTGAGGTGACTTCTGCAGCAATGATACCACCACTTATACACAGAGTGTTCCATGGTTTCCACCCAAAATTGTGTCCTAAGATCTGAGATCTCTTCTTGAACCAAATATGTTTAACAAAATTTATTTTATGCATATTCTGAATTACTTCTTCCTTGATAAACTTTAATAATGATAGCTCTTTTTTACTTCAGAGTAAAGAGATCTTGGTAGAACAAAAGGTTCTCTTGTCACACAAGGACTCATTTCACTTTTCTTTCTTTCCTAATTACCATCAACATATAAGGCACTCCCAATTGCCCTTCAAAAAGCACAAGAAAAAACATATAAAGCACTAGACTGACAGGCTTTCAGGTATTCCCATTTTCAGTTCTGGTTTGGAAGACTTGGCTCTAAGTCTATCAAGTTAAAGTTAAGGCTATTTCTTCTCCTTTGAAGGACTATGACTTGGAATATACATCTAGATCTAGAGTTTCAAGATTCAGTAGGGACTTCCAAACAAACAGCTCCCAGGGTAAAGTCATGCTAAAAATAGCACAATTTAAAGAATTGAATAGTTTTTTAGTAGCTATGAGCTACATCGGTAGCAACATATTATCTTCAGGGCATTAGAACCAAATATGCCATAAAATCACAACCTTGCCAGACTCTATAGTAACAAATCCAGCCACCCCATATTATGACCATCTCTCATGCCATAGTATGACATCTCCTGGTCATATTTTTACATATTCCAGGACATGACTTACAGTCTTGGAAGAAGCAATTCATACCTGCTTTCTTTATGACATTCCACTCTTACTATCATGTCATATTTTATGATTTTTCCATGGAAAAAAGCCAAATTCCTTAACAGGACATAAATGTCATTGTAATTTGCAGTACACTGAACTCAACAGTTGACATACAGTAGATGCTCAGGCAATAACTGTGGAATAAATTAATCCAGGGTTCATTATCCATGTATCCGTTCATATGGAGATTATCATTTCTCAGATTTTTGAAACCATCAATAATGACAAAGGTAACTGCAGAACATTACTGGTGAAAAATACATTTTATCATTCCAATGATGCTTTCTCATTCAGTTTTGAGTTAGAGATTGAAGGTGTTGTTACCAGGCAAAGACTCCTAATAGGCTGTACTATGTAGAGAGGAAATAAAAAGTAGTACCACATGTTGCTTTGGGAATATTCCAGTGAAAGGGATTAGTATTAATATTCACCAAACATTTGGTTTATTTTTGTTGGGCTGCAGGGGAGACATATTTCCTTTACTGAAAATACCAGGTCTTAAGAAAGTTTGACAAAACCATGAAACATTGAAGCCAATAGCTTTGTTCTACAATTTGAAATCTCTGTACTTTTTTAGTGTTGCCTAGCAACTGTCTATCTTAATCCAAATTGAATGAGAATGGACTCTAATCTTCATTCTATAGCCATATAAAATAGAGAAAAACTGTGAAAGTTTCTTTTTTCTAATTTGTAACATCTTTCTTAACATATTTTTTTCCATTTTAGGACACATACAGTACTAGAAGAAGAATGCAATAAGAATAGTACTTGATGTGAACCTTTTATTTTTTTAAAGAGGAACATGATATGTGGAAATCTAAACTTCATTTAACCTTTGGAAAAATATCTAAAACTTGTATTCTATTTTAGATATAATCTTGTGGGTATAATGAGATTTGGTCTTTACTGGATACAATAGGTTTTATTTTTCTCTAGATTTAGGTCAGTTCCCAAGGGTGAAATGGATGTAGGATTCAGACATTTATTTTGGTGAGAGCTTGCCTGTTAGATCTACGATGTAAATTAGGCACAGAGCCTAAGTTTAATTTTCTTTCTTAGCTCCATCTATTCACTATATATAGATATGTTTTGAACTCTGTTTCATACCTTCACCCTTGCCCCTTCCTTTTTTTTTTTTTTGCTTTTTGGAGGGCAATTTGGGGTTAAGTGACTTGACCAAGGTCACACAGCTAGTTTTTGTGTCAAGTGTCTGAGGCCACATTTGAACTCAGGTCCTCCTGACTCCAGGGTTGGTGCTGGATCACCTAGCTGCCCCTTGCCCCTTCCATTTACTTCAAATTTCCAAATTTTGGCAAAGACCTACAGTCATATATTTTTTTCTAGATATTCAATCTTCCATTGGTGATCTATATATCTTAATATGGCAGGCCAAATCCTGCCCCTAAATCTTTCTCCTCTCTCCCTCCCTCCCTCCCTCTCTCTCTGTCTCTCTG